>NC_083348.1:3032085-3333794 GCF_019175385.1 Lycium barbarum | reverse complement strand
AGATCATCCTGTTCGAGTTCTTACCAGACAGAAAGGTATACCTGGGCACGGGGCTCACCCCGGAGCTCAGGCGCAAATTAATTGAGTTTCTTCAGGCTAACGCCGATTGCTTTGCGTGGTCGCATTTAGATATGACAGGTATATCACCAGAGATAGCATCACATAAACTCAGCTTGGACGGGAGGTTTCCCCCGGTGAAGCAAAAAAGGAGGCCCATGGCGGAGCCAAAACACGCCTTCGTCAAGGACGAGGTAACAAAGCTTTTAAATATAGGTTCCATCCGGGAGGTAAAATATTCGGATTGGCTCGCTAACGTGGTGGTGGTGCCCAAAAAAGGTAACAAATTTTGAATGTGTGTCGATTATAAAGACTTAAACAAGGCATGCCCGAAGGACTCATTTCCGTTACCTCACATCGATAGAATGATCGATGCGACGGCCGGACATGAAATGTTATGTTTTCTCGACGCTTACTCCGGGTATAACCAGATCCGGATGCACCCGGAGGATCAAGAGAAAACGTCCTTCATTACCCGATATGGGACTTACTGCTATAATGTCATGCCTTTCGGATTAAAAAATGCCGGTGCTACTTACTAACGCCTAGTTAATGAAATGTTCAAAGAACAAATAGGGAAAACGATGGAAGTTTATGTTGACGATATGGTTGTCAAGTCCCTGGAAACAGAGGACCATTTAAAGCATTTGCAGGAAACCTTCGATGTGCTCCGCAGATATGGCATGAAGCTTAACCCGGAGAAGTGTGCCTTCGGGGTAAGGTCCGGTAAATTTCTGGGTTTCATGGTGTCGAACCGGGGAATTGAAATCAATCCGGACAAGATCAAAGCCATCGAGGACATCGAAGTTGTGAACAACGTAAAAGGGGTGCAAAGGCTTACCGGAAGAATAGCGGCGTTAAGTCGCTTCATATCAAGGTCCTCCGACAAAAGTCACCGTTTCTTCTCCATGCTCAGGAAGAAGAACGACTTCGCTTGGACACCGGAGTGTCAAGAAGCTCTACGGGAGTTGAAAAGGTACCTGACCAGCCCTCCGTTGCTGCACACGCCGAAGGCCGACGAGCCGCTTTTCCTATACCTAGCCGTCTCCAAAGTAGCGGTGAGTGGCGTTTTGGTCCGGGAAGAATCAGGTACGCAATTCCCTGTCTATTATGTAAGAACTTTGGGGGATGCGGAAACCCGGTACCCTCATCTGGAAAAACTGGCTTTAGCATTGGTGAGCGCTTCCAGAAAACTCAAACCTTATTTTCAATGCCACCCTATATGTGTAGTGACCACTTACCCTTTAAAAAACGTCATGCACAAACCGGAGCTGTCCGGTAGGTTAACAAAATGGGCTGTAGAAATCAGCGGTTACGACATCGAATATAAGCCACGAACAACCATCAAATCCCAAATCTTGGCCGATTTCGTGGCAGACTTCGCCCCAGCTATGGTCCCTGAGGTCGAAAATGAACTTTTGCTGACCTCGGGAAAAAGCACGGGCGTCTGGACCCTGCACACGGATGGAGCCTCGAACCTTAAGGGTTCCGGGCTGGGAATCGTCCTTAGAAGCCCAACCGGGGATGTCGTTCGACAGTCCATTAGAACTGCTAAATTGACTAACAATGAAGCCGAGTATGAGGCTATGATTGCAGGTTTGGAGTTGGCTCGAAATATGGGAGCCGAAGTCATCGAAGCTCAATGCGACTCGCTCCTGGTCGCGGACCAGGTGAACGGCGTTTTCGAGGTCAAGGATAAACGGATGCAGAGGTACCTCGAGAAGACCCAAGTGGTACTTCACCGATTCAGAGAATGGACCGTGCAGCACATACCGAGGGAACAAAACAGCGAGGCCGATGCCTTGGCAAATTTAGGATCCTCGGTTTACGGGGAGGAAATCAACCCCGGGACAACGGTGCACCTGTCAAACACGGCCATAGAAAACGGACACGCCGAGATAAACGCGATGGGCCTAACTTGGGATTGGCGCAACAAGTACATTGACTACTTGTGTGATGGTAAGCTCCCAAACGACCCAAAGGAATCACGATCGTTAAGAACAAAGGCAGCCCAATTTTGCTTAGTAGACGGTCAATTGTATCGACGATCTTTTCTCGGCCCCCTGGCTAAATGTTTGGGCCCCGGCGAAACGGAATATGTTATGAGAGAGGTGCACGAAGGAACCTGTGGCAACCACTCCGGTGCCGAGGCTCTGGTCCGAAAAATCATCCGGGTCGGTTATTATTGGAACTGGATGGACGAGGACTCTAAGAATTTCGTCCGAAAGTGTGACGGATGCCAGAAACACGCCCCGATGATTCACCAGCCCGGGGAGCTACTGCACTCGGTGGTCTCGCCCTGGCCTTTCATGAAGTGGGGAATGGACATTGTGGGCCCGTTACCACGGGCACCAGGTAAGGCCCGTTTTATTTTGTTTATGACTGACTATTTTTCTAAGTGGGTTGAAGCGCATGCCTTTGAAAAAATCAGGGAAAAGGAAGTCATCAACTTCATATGGGACCACATCATCTGCCGATTCGGCATCCCTGCCGAGATAACCTGTGATAATGGCCCTCAATTCGTAGGCAGCAAGGTCAACGGTTTCCTCGAAGGCTTGAAGATCAAGAAAATCGTATCAACCCCGTATCACTCATGTGTGAACGGGCAGGCAGAGTCCACGAACAAAACAATAATCCAAAATCTGAGGAAGAGACTTGAAACATCAAAGCACCATTGGAGGGACGTGTTGCCGGAAGTGTTGTGGGCCTACAGAACCACATCCAAATCGAGCACCGGGGAAACTCCATTCTCGTTGGTTTACGAGGCCAAAGCCCTTATCCCCGTAGAAGTCGGTGAACCGACCCTCCGTTTCAGGTATACCACCGGGGAGTCAAACGAGGAAGCCATGGCCGTGAAACTCGATCTCACAGATGAATTACGCGAAAGCGCGTCTGTCCGCATAGCGGCCCAAAAACAGAGAATGGAAAGGTACTACAACCGAAGAGCGAACTTTCGACATTTCCAAGTCGGGGACTTGGTGCTTCGAAAGGTTACCTTGCACACCAAGAACCCTAACGAAGGAAAGCTGGGTCTGAACTGGGAGGGCCCGTACAAGGTATCCGGTATAACGGCCAAAGGGTCGTACCAATTGGAATCAATGGACGGGCAGCGTCTGCGCAACAACTGGAATGTGGCCCATCTAAAGAGATACTACTGCTAAGGTATGGCCCGTACTCTCTCATTGACTTTTCTCTTTTGCAGGGAGTCGAGAACGGGAGAAAAATAGAATTTAGGTCTGAAAACACGTGTTGCACTCTTTTCCTTGGTGCGATTTTGTCCCAAAAAGGGTTTTCCGACAAGGTTTTTAATGAGGCAACAAGTACAACGTGTTACTAAACAAACAAGAAGAACATAACAGCACTCACCCGACCTAAAAAGCTCGGATCAGTGCTGGGGGAATACTATGCCCATACCGAAGAAGACACCGATCAAAGTAGACGGGGAGACTCAACATTTGCTACGGCAAAACAAAGGCCCGGCCACCGACCATAGCCTTCAATGTAAGGACCAAACGATCATAATGAATCGTGTCCCATCCGATATTTGCTACGGCAAAAGAAAGACCTGGCCACCGGCCATAACCTTCAATGTAAGGACCAAACGATCATAACGAATCGTGTCCCATCCGATATTTGCTACGGCGAAACAAATGACCGGTCACCGGCCACAACTTTCGATGAAAGGACCAAACGATCATAGTGAATCGTGTCCCATTTTTACACTTGCTACGGCAAAAGAAGAAAGAGTCAAAACTCTCATATGAACAAACGTTTTGCAAAATCAAAATTGTCAAAATTTCAGCTTTTACTAAGGCCGAAACTCGGCAAAGGCAACTGGCCAAAATTTGACAAACCCCCCAAAGGGGGCTGCCACATCAAAAACTTTGCTAGCCAAGGCTGAAAAGACACCGGTTCTAAAATACAGCCGAAGGAAAATATCGGCTCTAATAAGACGCTCCTCGAATATTCGGAGACGACGGAACTACCGAAACATCGGCCAAGACCCAAACGGGACCGACGGATGAATCAACGACTACGAGTCACCTCGTCCCAAAACAGGCCAGCAATAAACAACAAAAATAAGGACAAACAGTCAAAACGAGGAAGCAGAAAGATGCACTTTTCATTTATACAACGAAAGATTCTTTACATCAAAAGAAGAACAAAGCACTATGAAAACAAAAATACCAAAGTACTGGCCTTATGCTACCCGACACGACTAGAAGAGGATGAATGCTCGGACTCGGTCCGCTCGGAGTCATCTGACTCGGACCCAAGGGCAAGGTTAGCCTCCTTCTCCATTCCTTTAGCTTCAAGTATCAGGGCCGGAAGATCCTCCAGGCCGAGCTCAGCTTGCTCGAGAGTAAGACGCCGAGACTTCCATTTCTCATATTCAGCGACAATAGCGGTATGAGCCTCGGCCGCCTCCACACTTTTCCAAGCTTCCTCCAAATCGGCCTCAGCCTTGGCCAGTTTGGTTTCCAAAGGAGCTCGGTTCCTCTCAAGATCATCCCTCGTAAGATTGGCCGCATCCAACTCGGCCTTAAGGGTATCATTAGCGTTAATCGCCTCCTCAAGCTCAGTTCTAAGGCCCTCGCATAACCGAGCCCGCTCCTCGACTTTCTCTTCGAGTACCCTGCTGCGCTCGTTGAACAAAGCAGCCTCGGACTCAAGCTGTCGGTTCCTCTCGGTCAAGCCCGTAGCATCAGCCCTCACCGAGTCAAGTTCTCCCCGAAGTTGGGAAATCGTGGTCTCGAGTTCATCTAACCGCAAAGAAAATTGGGTTTTATCCCGGCAAAGGCCGATTTTCTCGGCCTCGAGACTCCGATTGTAATCAGTCATGGCGGCCAAATTACTCTTCAATCGACGGTTTTCGTCCTTAACTGCATCAAGTTCGGGGCGGAGGTTAGCCAGCATGACCGCCCGGTTTAATTCTTCTTCCTTCTCCCGAAGAAGGTGTTGGTATTTTTCTATCTCTCGGCCCTGAGCATCGAGTTGGCCCCGAAGATCGTCTATCTCATGTCGGGCACGGATGAAAGCCTCATTGACCAGCACCACACTCTGCAGATGAAACAAACCAAAAGACTTAGGCAAGAAAAGGATGATTTTCTCAAAATGAAATGTATAAGAGGGGCTAAGAATCTTACCCGGTTGCCCGCGTGCATGCCCTCGTTAATAAGGCATTCCCAAGTAACCCCGGTCATTTTGTGTCTGTCCGAATCTGATACAAGGGGACGCAAATAGCTCGCTACGCCCACCGGACGTGATAGGAAGCTGCAGTCCTCAGGGACGGTGACCACTGCTGATCGGGTTCTCCTTGGCTCCACGCTCGGGGCTGGGAAAATGTTCACCAAGCTATCCCTGGCACCGGAATCGAAGGCCCGATAAGCCGGCCTCGTGGCTCGAGGGATAGGAAGGTGACCGAATCCCACTGCTTCACAGGACGCGGGGGGAGTTCTCGAGAACATATCGTCGAACTCATCCACCCGCGTAGCCGGGGCAGATGAACTTGGAGCAGCCTCAACAAATTCAGCAAAGGTCGAGGGCTCCACAGTTGTAGCGGGCTCGTTCTCGGGAGACGGACGCGCGCCTGTGGGGGCTTCGATCTCCGGTACTGGTTCGGTCCTTTTTTCGGTTTCAACAGCAACCGCTTCCCCGGACCTCTTTCTTTGAAGGGGAGCATCTTCCGAAGAAGTTTCACCTGAAATGTCGACAAAATCAATCGACCGAAGAGGAGCTGGTGAAAGTATTTCTTCCGCACCTGGATGGGGAGCAGGAACCAAGAGGCCTTCGCCAATGGAAGGAAGGGGCGGAACGGAGATCGCCTCTTCCGGTATTGAAGCCACGGTGGGGACGGAGCCGACCCTTCGAACAATGATGTCGAGCTCTGCCTCTTCCCTCGAGGGGCGGGCAACGCTCCTTGCTTTCTTTCCTTTCGGTGTCTGCCCCTTCTCGGAGGGCCGCTTCCTTTTTGCGGCCTCGGAGAGGACGCGGGAGGAGCCTGCTGTGTCAAATTCGGGCGCCGATGCGGATGGGGCGGTCCCCGATTCAGACCTGGGGGATACCGAGCCCTTAGGCAAACCTGAAAACACGAGAGGTTAAGAGAAACCAGAGGGCGAAACGAGTAAAAGAAGAATACGGTAGGATAAGAATAGAGGGTTACCGTGATTTTGGGCAATCCATCGACCACGGGACAAGTGGGCCCATGTCCGGTCTTCATAGGGATGCTGGACGAGAAGCACTGTGACCCAGTCATTCAAATCCCGGATGACCGGAGGAACGTACCCATTGGCTAGCAAAAGTAAAGAATTTCAAGGAATAATCAAAATTTGACAAAGCAATGCCAAAGCAATTATTCGGGGCTCGAAACTTATGCTTGTTATTCCATTTCTCCGGGAAAGGCATATGCTCGGCCGGAATTATGTCCTCGGTCTTCACCCGGACAAATCGCTCCAACCATCCCCGGTCTCTGTCTTCGTCCATTTTCGCAAAAAAAGGATTCCGGCTGCGCTTGGCCAGTTTCATTACGCCACCCCGGAACATCCTCGGGGAGTATAGGCGTATGAGGTGGGCTAGTGTGAACTCCTTCTCGGCATTGTTGGCCAATGACCGGAGACACTCTACGACCCTCCAAACTTCGGGCCAATCTGGGCCAGCGTAACGCCGTAGGTGCGGCACATGTCGAGAATGACCGGATCCACTGGAGGGTTTAGTTTGAGAGTGAAGGGGTATGTGTAAACGTACAAAAACCCTTCACGGTGGTCGGTAACGGATTCATCAGGTCCGGGAGCGAAGACCCGAACAGGACGGGTGTCCCACCCGCAATCGGCCCGGACTGTGTCAAGCTTCTCCTCGGTGACGGATGAGGGATACCGCCTCACGACGTATCCCCTGTCTGAAACGGAGGAAGGCTTTTCGACCTCAAGGTCTTTGTTGAAATTAAACTTGGCCGGTATGATATCCGATGCAGTGGGCTCGAATTTAACCGGGGACGCAGGCTCGGCTCCCGAGGACGTTATCAATGGGGCATCATGGGAAGTCGATTCGGACATCCTGAAAATATGAAAGAAAGAAGGCCGGAGAGAGGGATTTAAGAAGAACGAAGGAACTGGTGGTTCGAATAGAAGGCAAAATTGAAACAGCAACGCTCGAACAAAGGATACTCGACAGCGGCAGTGATGAGGTTGACTCCTGTGCACACGATATGAAGCAACATATCAATAGGGAGACCAGATCTGAAGTTAGGCTGTGTGTTGAGCAAGAAGAAAGAAGAACACAGAATTGGAGTAGGGTTAAAGAGGAGGCAAAAACGTGAAAATGGCAAAATAAAGGGATAGAAGGCCTTATGTAGACATGTTAGGGAAGGAACGGCTCCCGAGGACGGCCAATCAGATGGCGCCACGTGCCCCATCATTAATTTGAAGCGACTCGAAACGACGTGAAAAAGGCGGTTGACAGAAGCGGACCACCAGGGTTGAGACACGTGGCAGGTAAGGGGCATGCGTTACGCGCTCGTTCCCGCCAAAATACGAAGGTGAGATCGGGATGAGAGAGCCACCGATTTAGGAACTCATCCACTCCCCGTCACTCCGATAGATCGGGGATCCGGGGAGTGGAGGGGCTATCTGTATACGGTGAAAACCGGATATGAGCCAAAACGGTGATAAGGTAAATTGGTGATGGAAAAGGAGCGAGAACATACCGGATCTGTTCCGGTCCTACCCGGAGAAGGCATCTGTACCGGGGCTAAGCGAGTCTGTCTTCTCCGTCATCGAAACGGCCAAGTCTGCTGATCCGAGCGTCTGTGGCTGTTGCCCCGAATGGCCGTTTGACCGAATGGCCGTTGGACCGGGTGACCGTTGGACCGGGTGTTGTTGGTCCGCGTAACCGTCGCCCGCGGGCCCCGCACCAGTGGCGTGCTGTCATAGTCAACTACTTACCATGCGTGTGTCAGACGGCGCCGTCAGTCTAATCCCACCAAATCCGTGCAGGGCTGTCATTGTCATGATTATTTTATTAGTCTCCACTTGTATGAGATCCAGAAGGTGGCACTATAAATAGGGCATGTCCTCCTTCCTTAGAGAGGTTGGTTCCTACATTTCTCCAAGAACACTTGTAATAGAATAGCTCATATATACAATCTTTCCTTCAATTTCTGATCCGGCCACGACCGTTTTGTTCATGTTTTTAGCATATTTAATCCATCAAGCCTTCTACGCTGTTCATAAGTATTTGTGTTCATAAACAAACCACCATCATTAGCCATTTCATTAAAGAACTCTTGCATATATATTTTCTCTATCTCATATATATATATTAAGACCCAAGCACATATCCTATACCCGCTTACAAATTCAATTGATTATCCGATTTCGGGGTAAACAAATGTCAGTTATGAAGGTAAAGATAAACTGAATTTTAGCAAAAGAAAAATAGAGATGACGTGTATAAGTAATTTTAGTAGCACTAACCCCCAGAAAATAGCCATTTAGACGAAGTATTTTGACTTTAGGTACGTTATCCACAAACTTAACCAATCAGGGATGCTAATATAATCGCCTTGCAGACCTGTTACAACACTCTTCAGCGAAACAGAAACTTCAGTCAAGTTAGGAGTGTTTTCTAAGTAGATCGATTCGACATCATCATCGGCCTTGATGGACAAGTTCTTGAGTTTAGAACCACTAATATTAAAATGACTAACACCAGAACACTCGTGCAACAGTAGCCTTTGAAGAACAGGGCAGCTGGAGAGAATACTTTCAAAGCAGTTGTTTGCAAGGTGAACCCCGAAAAGCATTAATTTGTCAAGGTATAAGAAGCCTTTAAACTCTGGTGAGTGGTGAAGACGAAAAATGAAAATTATGGAGCTTCAATTTTGTCAAGTCCAGACAGGAAAACAAATATGGAGGTAACTTATGACGCACAGTTTCCTTCTTGTATTCTAAGGTTACTTTCTTGATATTCCTCTGAGATAAGTATAGTATCCATTTGTTCACATTAGGAACCGTCGTTGAGCTGAAATTAGGAATACGTACTTTAAATTTCTCTATTCAACCACGATGAAGCATAAGAGACTTGGTGACAATTTGGTCAAATTGATGCTTGAGCACAAGAATAATACTTTTATTCTTGTCGGCATAGTCTTGAAATTCTTTGCAGAACTGGTCATCAAACACTAATTGTGGAATGGTTAAGTAGTAAAATCTCCACTTTTTTGACAGAACACTAGTTCTTATAGCTTCACGTATAGGCATTTTCCCCAGAATGCAGTCTATTACATTCCTTGGCAAGTCACTGATTATATCTTCACCAACAATTGATTCTTGGCTTGTATTCGAATGATTTCTTCTGATATGTTTTGGAGGCATATCTTCCTAAGAAGGAGAATCAAATACACCAATATAATCAGCATTTCTTCCCTTTGGGGTAAAAAAAAAAAGTACAAAGAGAAAACATGATGCAAAATTATAAATATGCCAGTAAAACAACATCGTACGTGAACATAATAACAACATGGGATTCTCTTGTTTGCTTCATAGAAAATACTTGTGACACACCTTTCACACTTAAGATGTAAACATCAGGTAATTGAAAAGTAGAGTAACAAGGTATCTTTGTTTTCATGGTGACAGTGGTATCTCCCGTCAACTATTCCAAAAGATACTTACTACCTCTCATCAGCACCAGAGGCAGACCCACCTATGGTGTACTAGGTGCTTCAGCACCCATTAATCCCAAATTGAACTATGATTGTTTACTCAGAAACTTCTTAGAAATTGTTATATACATCCAATAGCACCCATTGCTCAAAATGTGTTGTGGGTGCTTTGGTTAAGGGCTGGACTTGAAGGCGCAATTTTACGTAAGGGCAATGGTTTGATTCCTGGGTAACGCAAATTTTATAAAGAGATACTTGGGAACTTTTACTTTTACTTGGTTTTAACTTAACATTCTAATTTTTCTTACTTGAAACTCTGACTTCTCCTACATTACAAATTCATTTTTCTTCTTCTTCCTTTTTAACTTCTTTTCCTTGTGCCAAAGGTTTATCGGAAATGGCCTCTCTACCTCTCAAGGTAGAGGTAAGGTTTGCATACATTCTATTCTACACAGACCCCACTGTGTGGGATTTCACTGGGTATGTTGTTGTTCCTTTTTGACTTCTTTGTTCATTTTTTCGTTTAGTTTTTTAACTTTTTGTTTTACTTTTTTTCGTTAACTTTTTTACTATCACGTAAAAATAGTTATGCACTTAAAGTTTACGATCGTTAACAACTTTAAATTAAAGAAAGGTGAGCACCCACTACCTCAAAATTCTGGGTCCGCCACTGATCAGCACAAGTAAGCAGTAACTCTGCCCACCAAAACATAGGTAGATGAGACGAAATCACCTAATGTTTGGTACTCCCTTTTTTTCTTTTTTTCAATCAGTAATTGCTATGGCACTCTTTAAGCAAATATTGAACGAAAATTTTCTGAATTTAAACTTGTGTGGTTGGAGAAGTACCTTCAATCCCTTTACATATACTTTTATGTAGAATCTTCCCATCAAACTCAAAAGCCACCAAAGCAAAAACAAAAAGAAATTTGCCAGAGAAACATAAATACTTCAATAACATAGGGGATGATTTAAGATTTACTATTAAATAAATGGTAAAAGTGTTTACCCCGGATTTGGTAACCAATTGAATTTGTATGTGGATATAGGATATGTGCTTGGGCCTCAATATGGATTACAAAGAGTTGATAAGAGCGCCTTTTAATACACGAATAAGGAGCACAAACACCGGCTGACTACGCATATAACGAGTTGATTGGAGAAGTTCAACATAAACGATCAAATTTGCAATAAACAAGATCAATAATGGATTGACTAGAACTGGATCAATAGATATATTGTGTTACAGAATATTCTTGAAATTAAAAGATGAACCAACCCCCTTAAGGGAGGAGGGAGCACTCTATTTATACTAATGAGCCCATGGGCCTCCCCCAATGTGGGTTTAATAAAATAGTAATAAAAGGGACAGCCCCTGCACAGGTTTGGTGGGATTTGACTGACGACGCCGTCTGACACACGCACAGTTGGCAGCTGACCATGATGTGACACCACTGACGCGTCCTAGCAACGGTCGCATCGGACCAACGGACTCACGGATACCGGACCAACGGTGATGAGACACCGGGGAGAGATCCCGAACCCTCGGTGGCTTAGAGGCCGGGTCAGATGGCGCTTCTACTCAGCCTTGATTAAAGTGCTCATCCGGAAGTGTGATGTCCCCGTACGAACTCTCGCCCTTTTCTTTCTCTGATCCATAGTTATCCCGGATTGACCCGTATCCGGTTTTTCTACCGTATACAGATAGCCCCACGCTTCCCGGACCAACGATATATCGGAGTGACGGGAAGTGAATGAGTCATGCATCCGACCGCCCGGACGACCTATACCTACCCCCTTATTTTGGCGGGAATGGGAGCGCCACGTCTTCCCCTCTGTCGGCCACGTGTCCCACTCTGGGTGGTCCGTTCCTGTCAACCGCCTTTTACACGTCGTTTCGTGTCACTTCGCATTAATGACGTAACACGTGGCGATCCTCGATTGGTCATCCTCGATAACCGTTCCCTCCCTTATGTCTATATAAAGCCCCTCATTTCCTCATTTTTTCACTTTTTCGATCTGTTCTTTCCTTTCCTCTTCCTTTTGTGTTCCAGATCCGTCCTTTCTATTACAAACTTGTTGCCAAATCTTCTCTCATCTATACGAAAAAGTGGGGGAATTAATTTGGTCATCATTCTTGTCAACTGCTCTTTGCTTCCTCAAATTGTCACTTCCCTCGTTTCCTTTGCGTCATTTCCCAAAATCCTTTTCCCTCCATTCCTTCAACATGTCCGAAACCACCTCTACCGAAGTCCCTTAAGTGTCATCTCCGAGGACCGAGGCTGCGTCCCCAACTCAACAAAATATTATCCCCGAAACTACGGCCTCGGATATTATATCGGCCAAATTTAACTTTAATAAAGACCTGGAGGCGGAGAAGCCCTCCGTCGTCTCGGACCGGGGATACGACGTGAGGCGGTATCCTTCCTCCATATCCGAGGATAAACTCGACACAGTCCGGGCAGACTGTGGGTGGGACACACGCCCGGTAAGGGTTTTTGCACACGGGCCAGACGAATCCATCACCGACTATCGGGAAGGGTTCTTGTACGTATACACTTATCCCTTTACCCTTAAGCTCGACCCCCCGGTTGATCTGGTCATACTGGATATGTGCCGGACCTACGGCGTGACTCTGGCACAGATCGGCCCAATTGTTTGGAGGGTCGTTGCTTACCTCCGGTTGCTGGCCAACAGAGCTGAGAAAGAGTTCTCATTGGGCCACCTTATACGCCTGTATTCCCTAAGAATATTCCGGGGTGGTATCATAAAACTAGCCAAGCGCAGCCGGAACCCGTTCTTCTCGAAGATGGACGAAGACCGGGACAGGGGATGGTTAGAACGCTACGTCCGGGTAAAAACCGAAGACATAATCCCGGCCGCCCATCTACCTTTTCCGGAGAAGTGGAACGACAAACGTAAGTCCGATCCTTTGAGCAATCGTCCTCACCTGTTCAGTTGCTTATGGTATCGTTTTCTCACCGTCCTTTCCTTATCTTTGCAGCAAATGGGTTTGTTCCCCCCGTTATTCGAGATCTGAGCGAGTGGGTCACGACGCTCCTTAACCAGCTTCCCTATGAATACCGGACTTGGGCCCACTTGTCACGCGGTCGATGGGTCGCTCAAAATCATGGTAACATTTGACTTTCCTTTGATCTTGCTGCATCTTTAGCCATCCGAGGCCGTCAGTTTTCTTAACCCGCCTACGTCTTTATCGTTCAGCTTTGCCGAAGGGCTCGGTGGCATCTAGATCAGAGTCGGGGGTCGCTTCCCCTGCACCGGCGTCCGCGTTCGATACGGCTGGTTCCTCCCGTGTTCTTGCCGAAGCCACCAAAAGGAAACGGCCCTCCGAAAAGGGTCAGCCGTCCAAACGAAAGAAAGTAAGAAGCGTTGCCCGGACCCCGAGAGAGGAAACAGAGCCCGACATCATAGTTCGGAGGGTCGACCTGGCACCGTCAACGGCACCAATACCCGAGGAGACTGCCTCCGAACCGCCCTTGCCTTCTATCAACGAAGGTATCTTGATTCCCGTTCTTCCTCCGGGTGCGGAAGAAATCCTTTCCCCAGCTCCTCTTCGGTCGGTTGACTTTGTGGTCATTTCAGGTGAAACTTCCCCGGAAGATACTCCCCCGCAGAAGAGAAATGGGGCTGGGGAAATGGCTGGCACTGCAACCGATAAAAGGACTGTTCCGGTCCCGGAGACCGAAGCCCCCGTTCAGGCTCGTCCGTCGCCCCGCCACGGGCCTGTTTCTGCTCCGGAGCCCCCGGTTTTTGCCAGGAACATCGAGTCTACGCCAAGTTCGTCTACTCCTGGCCCGAGGGTTGAAGACTTTGAAAATATGTTTTAAACTACTCCTCCTGCTACCGGTGACGCTGCGGGTTTCGGTCATCTTCCAATTCCTCGGGTCACGAGGCCGGCCAACCGACAGTCAGAATCTGGCTCTAGAGGCAACCTGGTGACCATCTTTCCGGCCCCGAGCGCAGAACCACGAAGGACCAGATCGGCCGTGATCACCGTCCCCGAGGATTGCGGCTTTCTGTCACGTCCGGTGGGAGTAGCAAGTTATTTGCGTCCTCTTGTCTCCGACTCGGACAAGCGTAAAATGACCGGGGTCACCTGGCAGTGCCTTATGAACGAAGGCATACACGCGGGCAACCGGGTAAGACTCTCGGCCATCTTTGTACATCAGTAGACTTCATGCTTTCTAACTCTTTATGTTTGCTTCTTTTGTAGAGCGTAGTACTAGTGAACGAGGCCTTTATTCGTGCCCAACACGAGATGGATGATCTTCGAGGCCAACTGGATGCCCAAGGCCGAGAAACGGAGAAGTATAAGCATCTCCTTCGAGAGAAGGAGGAGGAGTTGGGTCGGGCCGCCGTCCTCGCCAACCTTCGTCCCGAGCTTGATGAGGCCCAGGACGAAAATCGTCGTCTGAAAAGCGAGTTGGCCGCCATGACCGATTATAACCGAAGTCTCGAGGCTGAGAAGATTTGCCTTAGCCAAGACAAAGCTCAATTTTCGTCGAGGCTGGACGAGCTGGAGACCACCGTGTCCCAACTCCGGGGGGAACTTGATTTGGTGAAGGCCGATGCAGCGAGCTTAGCCGAGAGGAACCGGCTACTAGAATCTGATACCGCTTTGTATAAAGAACGCATGAAAGTTTTCGAAGAGAAAGCCGAGGAGCGGTCTCAGATAAACGAGGGCTTAAAAGCCAAGCTGGAGGAGGCGGTGAGTGCCAACGATGTACTTAAGGCCGAGCTAGAAGCTGCTGTCCATATGAGGACTACTGCTGTGGCCGGCCGGGCCGAGCTGGAGACTAAGTTGGCTAAAGTTGAGGCCGATTTGGAAGAAGCCTGGAAAGGCGTGGAAGCGGCCGAGGCTCATACTGCCATTGTCGCCGAGTATGAGAAGTGGAAGTCTCGGCGACTCACCCTCGAAGAGGCCGATCGTGGATTCTCCGATCTTCCGGCCTTGATAAACCAGGCCAAAGAGATGGAGGAGGAGGCAAACCATGCCCTTGAGTCCGACACGGATGATTCCGAACGAACCGAGTCCGATCATTCTGCCTCTAGCCATGCCGAGTAGCATAGGATTTTCACTTGGCTTTTGTTTTTTGCCTTTGCCGGCCTTTTTGATGTAAATGTACTCTTTATAAAAGTATCCTTTGCATACATGCAAGTTGCACTTCTCTTGTGTCTTCGTTTGAGTGCTTATTTTTATTTTTCCTCGAATTATTGGTCCGTTTTCGGACAAGATGATCCGTAGTCATTGGTTAACTCTGCCTGTGGGACTCACCGAATGTTTTGTGACTTCGGATCTTTCTGTGCCCACGATAGGGGCTTTTCTGGGACCGGCGTTTTTCGTAGCCGGTTTGGCCTTGTCTAATTTCGGCCATAGTGTCCGGTGTAGGGCGTATAAATTGAACAATGCCGAAATACGGTCATTGTAATGTTTTCTGTATTGCAAGTGTTTGTACATATGAGAATTTTCATTTCCTGTATCTTTTCATTTCTTGTATCTTTGCCGTAGCAAACACTAAATGGGACACGATTCATTATGATCGTTTGGTCCTTACATCGAAGGAGGTGGCCAGTGGCCGGCCTCTGTTTTTGCCGTGGCAAATGCTGAATGGGACACGATTCATTATGATCGTTTGGTCCTTACATCGAAGGAGGTGGCCAGTGGCCGGCCTCTGTTTTTGCCGTGGCAAATGATGAGCTTCTTTCTTTATTTCTCTTTATCGTTTCATGCTCCGATGTGGGTACTGTGCCCCCTTAACACTTGTCCAAGCTTCGAGGTCGGGTGAGTGTTACTAAGCCCCCACTCGGAAGATGTAACCTTGGATATCCGAGTTTTGGCCCTTTATTTTCATCGCGTAGCACGTTGTACTTGTTGCCTCGTTAAAAACCTCGTCGGAAAACTCATTTTGGGACAAAACCACACTAAGGAAAAGAGTGCAACACGTGCTTTCAGTCCTAAATTCTATTTTTGTGCCGCCCTCGATTTCCTGTAAAAAAAGGCAGCATGGTTAACAAAAGGTATATATGAGAGGATCATACCTTAGCAGTAGTATCTTTTTAGGTGGGCTATGTTCCAGTTGTTGCGCAGGCATTGCCCATCCATGGACTCCAGCTGGTATGATCATTTGCCCGTTACACCGGTCACCTTGTACGGTCCTTCCCAGTTCGGTCCTAGCTTTCCCTCGTTTGGGTTCTTTGTATGCAAAGTAACTTTTCGAAGTACCAAGTCCCCAACTCGAAAATGCCGAAAGTTGGCTCTCCGATTGTAGTATCTTTCCGTTCTCTGCTTTTGGGCAGCAATTCGGACCAATGTTCTTTCACGCATCTCATCGGCGAAGTCGAGTCATACGGCCATGGCCTCCCCGTTTAATTCCTCGGTTGCGTACCCGAACCGGAGAGTCGGCTCACCAACTTCGACGGGGATAAGGGCTTCGGCCCCGTATACCAATGAGAAGGGGGTCTCGCCCGTGCTAGACTTGGCCGTGGTTCGGCATGCCCATAGCACCTCGGGTAATACTTCTCTCCAATGGTGCTTCGATGCTTCTAGCCTTTTCCTCAGGTTTTGGATTATTGTTTTGTTTGTGGATTCCGCTTGCCCGTTTGCACATGGGTGATATGGGGTAGACACAATCTTCTTGATTTTCAACCCTTCGAGAAAGATGTTGACCTTGCTACCCACGAACTGAGGACCGTTATCACAAGTTATTTCGGTCGGGATGCCAAAACGGCAGACGATGTGATCCCAAATGAAGTCGATAACCTCCTTTTCTCTGATTTTTTCAAAGGCCTGTGCTTCGACCCACTTAGAAAAATAGTCAGTCATAAATAAGATAAAACGTGCCTTACCTGGTGCCCGGGGTAACGGACCCACGATGTCCATTCCCCACTTCATGAACGGCCATGGTGAGACCACCGAATGCAGCAACTCCCCGGGCCGGTGAACCATCGGGGCATGTCTCTGACACCCATCACACTTTCGGACAAAACTTTTCGCGTCCTCATCCATACGATTCCAGTAGTATCCGACTCTGATAAGCTTTCGGACCAGAGCTTCCGCCCCAGAGTGATTGTCGCAGGTTCCTTCATGTACTTCTCTCATCACATACTCCGTTTCCCCAAGGCCCAAACATTTAGCCAAGGGTCCGTAGAAAGATCGCCGGTATAATTGGCCGTCCACTAAGCAAAAACGGGCCGCTTTCGCTCGTAACGAACGTGACTCCTTCGGGTCGCTTGGGAGCTTATCATCACGCAAGTAGTCAATGTATTTGTTACGCCAATCCCAAGTCAAACCTGTTGAATATATTTCGGCGTGCCCGCTTTCCATGGCCGTTTTTTATAGTAGCACCGTTGATCCAGGATTGATTTCGGCCCCTTCGACCGCGGATCCCAAATTTGCCAATGCATCGGCCTCGCAGTTCTGTTCTCTTGGTATATGCTGCATGGTCCATTTTTTAAATCGGTGAAGAACCACTTGGGTTTTTTCGAGATACCTCTGCATCCGTTCGTCCTTGACTTCAAACGTGCCATTCACCTGGTTTGCGACCAAAAGCGAGTCGCACTTTGGCTCGATAGTTTCTGCCCCCATGCTCCGAGCCAATTCCAAACCTGCGATCATAGCCTCATACTCGGCTTCATTGTTAGTTAATCTGGTAGTTTTGATTGACTGTCGGATGACATCACCGGCCGGGGCCCTAAGGACAATACCAAGCCCGGAACCTCTAAGGTTCGAGGCCCCGTCCGTATACAGAGACCAAATGCCCGTGGCCTTTCCCGAGGTCAGTAGGAATTCTTTTTCGACCTCGGGAACCATGGCCGGGGCGAAGTCTGCTACGAAATCGGCCAAGATTTGGGATTTGATGGCCGTTCGGGGTCTATATTCGAGGTCGTAACCGCTAACCTCTACAGCCCACTTCGTTAGCCTACCCGACAACTCCGGTTTATGCATGATATTTTTCAAAGGATAAGTAGTTACTACACATATGGGATGACTTTGAAAATAAGGTTTAAGCTTTCTGGAGGCGCTCACTAGTGCTAATGCCAGTTTTTCCAAATGGGGGTAACGGGTCTCCGCGTCCCCCAATGTTCTACTTACATAATAGATAGGGAATTGCGTACCTGATCCTTCTCGAACCAAAACGCCGCTTACCGCCACTTTGGAGACAGCTAGATACAGAAATAGTGTCTCACCTGCCTTCGGTGTGTGAAGTAGAGGGGGGCTAGATAAGTATTTCTTCAGATCTTGTAGAGCTTCTTGGCACTCGGGTGTCCAGGCAAAATCGTTCTTCTTTCTGAGCAAGGAGAAGAACCGGTGACTCCTGTCCGAGGATCTCGATATGAAGCGACTCAGTGCTGCGATCCTCCCGGTGAGTTTCTGAACACCCTTTATGTTGTTCACCACTTCAATATCTTCGATGGCTTTGATCTTATCCGGGTTGATTTCGATCCCCCGGTTTGACACCATAAAACCCAGGAATCTGCCAGATCTTACTCCGAAGGCACACTTCTCCGGGTTGAGCTTCATGTTGTATTTGCGAAGCACATCGAAGGTTTCCTGCAAATGCTTTAAATGGTCCTCTGTTTCCAGGGACTTAACAACCATATCGTCAACGTAAACTTCCATTGTTTTCCCTATTTGTTCTTCGAACATTCCATTAACTAGGCGTTGATAGGTTGCACCGGCATTTTTTAATCCGAAAGGCATGACATTATAACAGTAGGTCCCGTACCGGGTGATGAAGGATGTTTTCTTTTGGTCCTCCGGGTACATCCGGATCTGGTTGTACCCGGAGTAAGCGTCGAGAAAACTCAACATCTCGTGACCGGCCGTTGCATCGATCATCCTATCGATGTGAGGCAACGGAAACGAGTCCTTCGGACATGCCTTGTTTAAATCTTTGAAATCAACACACATTCGAAATTTGTTACCTTTTTTGGGCACTACCACAACGTTAGCCAGCCACTCCGGGTACTTCACTTCCCGTATGGAGCCTATTTTCAAAAGTTTTGTTACCTCGTCCTTCACGAATGCGTGCTTAGCCTCCGCCATGGGTCTTCTTTTCTGCTTCACCGGAGCAAACTTCCCGTCCAGGCTGAGCTTGTGAGTTGCTATGTCCGGTGATATACCTGTCATATCTATATGTGACCATGCAAAGGAATCAGCATTAGCACGGAGGAATTCAATTAATTGACGCCTGAGCTCCGGGGTGAGCCCCGTGCCCAGGTATACCTTTCTATCTGGGAGATATTCGAACAGGACGACCTGCTCCAGCTCCTCCACTGTTGACTGGCTTGCATCTGAATCATCTGGCATGACAAACGACCTGGGTACCTCGTAATCTTCCTCCTCATGCACCGGATTAAACCCGGCGCTCTTTGATTGCTATTTGGGAACTCCCCCCCCCCCCCATATTGCACATTTCTCTTCCATATCATTGCCTTTTATGGCACAAGTATACGAGGTCACGTGCTCGTGCAGGTCCGTGGTGCCGTCATATTTCTGTATGTCGGGCATTTTGAACCTCTTCGGGATCAGTTTCGGGGCCGCACTTGGCGGAAAAGGCCTTTAGATGTACCTCTTCGAATTCGGTCCCTTCAGTAGAGGTGGAGCCCCCGGTATCTGGTCCACCCGATAATTGTACGTCTCTACCCTCTTCTCGGTCGAATCCACCCGTTTCGCCAAGGTCTCGAGCATTTTTAAGACCTCAGTTGAGGAGCCGGCTCCGGAGCCATCGCTCTCGACCATTCGCTCTCCGTTTCTTCCGGTTTCAGCCGTACCCTTTGACTTTACCGGCCCTGCTTCACCCTTTCCGCTCTGCAGCTGAGCAATCGCTAGCCCTTGCTCGGCGATTGCCGCCCTTTGTTCCTGCAGCATTTCGAAGATTAAACGCAAGTTAATGCTGTCGTTTGGCGCGTCCGGCTCTCTCCGAACCCGATCCCGAGATAATGTAACGGAATGGCGAGTGTTTAGAGGATCGGTTGCCGGTGGAATGGCATTCTCTTGATCTACGGTGTTTTGCCGGTTGAGTCCTTCCCTCGAATCAACGGGGTTCGGATCAGCGGGGTTCGGCAGTGCCCGCAGTCCGCTCCCTTCATTTTCCGCCACTATGTCAGTATTGTTGACGTGACCGGATTGTTCGACGTCTGCCATTTGGATCGTTTTCACAGAGACGGAGAGGGAGTTTTTGGTTTTGATGAATACGGTGGAAGTTAAGACCAAAGACCACTATTATCCTAGCCCCACGGTGGGCGCCAAACTGTTTACCCCGGATTTGGTAACCAATTGAATTTGTATGTGGATATAGGATATGTGCTTGGGCCTCAATATGGATTACAAAGAGTTGATAAGAGCGCCTTTTAATATACGAATAAGGAGCACAAACACCGGCTGACTACGCATATAACGAGTTGATTGGAGAGGTTCAACATAAACGATCAAATTTGCAATAAACAAGATCAATAATGGATTGACTAGAACTGGATCAATAGATATATTGTGTTACAGAATATTCTTGAAATTAAAAGATGAACCAACCCCCTTAAGGGAGGAGGGAGCACTCTATTTATACTAATGAGCCCATGGGCCTCCCCCAATGTGGGTTTAATAAAATAGTAATAAAAGGGACAGCCCCTGCACGGGTTTGGTGGGATTTGACTGACGGCGCCGTCTGACACACGCACAGTTAGCAGCTGACCATGATGTGACACCACTGACGCGTCCTAGCAACGGTCGCATCGGACCAACGGACTCACGGATACCGGACCAACGGTGATGAGACACCGGGGAGAGATCCCGAACCCTCGGTGGCTTAGAGACCGGGTCAGATGGCGCTTCTACTCGGCCTTGATTAAAGTGCTCATCCGGAAGTGTGATGTCCCCGTACGAACTCTCGCCCTTTTCTTTCTCCGATCCATAGTTATCCCGGATTGACCCGTATCCGGTTTTTCTACCGTATACAAAAACAAAACAAAAAAAATCAAGTTAAGCTCGTAATACCGCTGAAAACAGAGAAAAATTCATAAATGAAGCAAAACACATGAAAAAGGAATAGAATGTGCAATCAACGGCCAGGTTTTGGCATCTCTCAGATAGAATGAATGAAAAAACAAAATACTATTTGGCTAATGGTGAGAATCAAAAGAAAGAAAAGTTAAATGTATATATTAACTCTCAAAACGAGGTGTTGGAGACCAATTTAATCTGAGTTTTTCCTTAAGTACTAATTACTAGTATATACATTTTCAATTTTTATACTACTGTACTAACTTCTTTTAACTTGTTATAGCACATACTTTTATCTTATTTTCAAGCTTTAAATTTTATATTTTAATGAATATTGTTTGGATGATCTGACAGTGTAAAAAAAAAAAATTACTCTGACGATGCACATAAAATAAAATCTAACCTTGAAAATGAACAAATTTAAATGTAATTTCCTCCTTTTTCTTACTTCTTTGTGTTCTCATTTTATAATATAATTGAATAAATAATTATAGTGATTACAAAATTAGCAAAGATAAATTAACATTTTATAGTTTTTGTCTTGTAATTTGTGTAGACTTTTATGCATGAAGGCAGTGTATATACGAATAAATGAAAATAAGGGGAAGCAAAATAATTAGCAGAGCATTTTCTTATTGGTTAAACTAAAAACCGAACCGTTAAGGACCAAAAATCGATAAATCGAAAATCGATAACGAACATCTTATAGGCTTGGTTATTGATTTCGCGTATTTATAAACTGAAAACCAACAAACCGAATCAGTCATACACAAAATAGAACCGAACTGACCTATAATCACCCCCTATTCAAATTCATCACACTTAAAGTATTTCTTTTTATTGCAAAATGAACTGACAGTAGACTTCGAAACCATACTAGACTTAGACAGTTTTTATTTAGATCCAGAAGTTTTTCCAAATATTTTGAAGTAGTGATTGTTATGACTTATACAGTATCCTTTTTTATGTATTAGTAAGTAAATCTCTCAACACGTGCAAATATCTTAAGTTACTTAGTACAACAAGGACATAATATTTTTGATCTATAATAAAAGATAAACTAAAGAATATAAGTATCTAAAAGTACTTAATGTGATAATTTGCATTTTTAGCAACCTGATAGTTGAGGATAAAAGACTGTTAAGGATCACTTTGACAGCCTTTTCCTGTATAGGAATATTAGAAATTTGATTTATAAAGAGAAAATAAATGGCGTCAACAAAATATACAATTTAAATATTGAAGAAATTAGTTTTGATGTGATGGTATAAACAAGATATGAATACCAATTTGGTATGATTAGTTTCTTTGATATTCTCCGCTAGTGAGAATCATATAAACACTTGGAAAACAAAAATACTACTATAAACATTTGGTGACAAAATTGGAATAATATGGAGGCGTGAAGAGCATAGAAACAAAAACTTGTTAGCCTTAACGGTTAAGAGCCCAAAGCACACTCCTTAAACCCCACAGTTGGGCGGAGCATTCTAAGAGTGTGCTTTCTTGTTTTCATCGCACCAATTTTCTTCAAATCTACCTTCCTCTCATCTTGACAAAATCAATCCCAGGTCTATTATTATTCTCGCTTGGATATTGAATTAAACGTTAAAACATTTGCTTTTGTTCTTTAGCCACATTGATCAGAAAAATGGAGTCAGCTGCCGTGAATGGCGCCTGCACTAAATCTGCTATTCCCTCCACTCCCGTAAGTCTCTACCTTCCCTTTCTTTCCAAATCTTCACTTGTTTGTGTGTGTGTGTTTTTTTTCCAATAACTGTAGTGTTCCTTGCGCGCACCTCGACTAATTTCACGGTATACCAGCCCACCTCCCACCAGCAACAGATACCAGTTACTCTGGATGCAAAGTAATCACCTAGTGCTTTTATGTCTGCTCGAATTTGAAACCGAGACGTCATGGTTCTCAACCCACTTCATTGACCGCCAGACAACACCCTTTGTTTTGTTTGAAATATGTTGCTCCTGTGTTCCTCTTGCCCCCCCCCCCCCCCCCCCCCCCGCAAGTTATTATCCTAATGCTTAACCCCTTATTTAGGATTTGTATTTTCCTGAATTCTTGTCCTAGATTTTACTGAGCTACTTCAATTCTGCCTTTTTTTGTTGTAATAGGGCTTATTTTTGGGGAGAAGGAGTGGTATTAGGAGCTCGCAATGTAACTTTATGGCAGGAAGTAGGATAAATTATCCTCGGCAGAGATCTGAAGCATGTAGAATTATTAGTACTAAATCTGTTAAACGTAGCGGTGCTCTTGCTGTAACATGTCATGCTGAGAAAATTCTAGTAGCAAATAGAGGAGAGATTGCTGTTCGTGTGATTCGGACAGCTCATGAGATGGGAATTCCTTGTGTTGCGGTTTACTCAACCATAGATAAAGATGCCTTACATGTCAAGCTTGCTGATGAGTCTGTTTGCATTGGTGAAGCGCCAAGCAACCAATCGTAAGTTATCACAAATCATAGACCCGCTTAAGTTTCATCAATCACTCTCTTTTTAGATTCTTTAAGCAAAAAATATAATCCTTCGCGTGCTTGTATTCTCTTTATTTCTTTAGAATGTCACATCATTCAGTCACTTATGTTTTGGTGCTTTTCAAAGTTTGTTTTTGTAGGGTTTGGCCATAGATTCCTAATATTTTTCATGGAATTTATGGAGTTGTGTTTGGTTATACTTTTTGCAAAGAATATTTGGAATAATGTTCATGCTTGAATGTACTTAAATACAACTTCAAAAGTGAAAAGTGAGTTGGAAAACATGTTATAAGCTGTTTTACAAATTTGAAATACAACTTCAAGTTGGATTTAGAATTTTCATGCCCAAACACTGATTTTCAAATAAAGTGAAAAACTATTCCGGGAAAATATTAATCATTTCTATGGCCAAACAGGTCCTTATATTTTCCTTCATTTGTTTGTAATTTCATAATTTCCTTAGTACTTCAACAGAAGGTGCATGATTAATTTTTGAAGAAATATTTCGTAATCATATTTCTAAATTTCCATCCCAAGTCAGAGTATCAAAGTTTGTGGTATCAACAAAGCATGACGACAGTCACATTCTCTTTTTCTGCAGGTATTTAGTGATCCCAAATGTCTTATCTGCTGCTATCAGTCGTGGATGTACAATGCTGCATCCTGGGTATGGTTTCCTTTCTGAGAATGCAGCTTTTGTTGAGATGTGCAGAGAACACGGAATTAACTTTATTGGGCCAAATGTAAGTGATCCAGCTATACTCCGTCTTTTGATACTTCTAATTTTTTGTTTGGTTAAATCTTTAAGAAGGAATCTTTCCATCTCTTACACTGGACCTAATTGTTCTTGGAGTAAGGGAATATGTTCAGTATAATGTATATGTCTAATACATTTGAAAGAAATTCCCTTACATGTGAGAACGAACTACTAATGGTCTATCAATTTGATAATTTTGTTCATAGTGAAGGAAAAACATTGAGCCCAGAGATATTGGCGAATTGGAATGACTAATGAGCAAGTCAAATATTTTGGTCAAAAACAAGGTATACCGAGGAAATTTAGGCCACTTAAAGCTATGTTAACTCAAATTGAGTTCCCTTGAACATATCAATAGGTTGTGCAACTCAGATACTCATTTTGTAAGATGTGATATGTGTAGTGTCTAGACTCTAGTGAGTAGTGCGTTTGGTATGGAAGAAAAACGTATATTTTACTTTGGGAAATCATTTTTTTGGATCATCTTCTAGTGTTTGGTTGAATACAAAAGTAGGTCACATGTGATAGTCATACAAGGTAGAGAATAGGGTATGAAAATAGTTCTTTCAGCGATTCCTTTTGTAGCAAAGGTTGAAAGTAATGTCTATGGGTTTGTGGAAACTAGGGCTGTTCATGACTCAGTTTGGGTCATTTTTTTGTTAAAACCAAAACCAAACAAATTTAATCGGTCTTGCAATAATTAAAACCAAAACCAAATCAAATATAATACATATTTATTGGTTTGGTTCGGTTCGGTTTTTAAGAAATCTAACGGTATTTTTCTCTCTTTTTTTTTCCCTAAATTAAGCAAATAGTTTTTCATTCTTTGCCAACTTATAATCCTTTACTACCCTTTATTATGGTGGCTATAATTTCCTTAGATTTTGGAGAAAATGTCTTGAGATCTATAAGCTTTAATTAGGTGTTTAAAGTTTATAAGAAATATAAAAAAGTCTAGGTAAAAATTCTCATAGTTATTTTCTTGCATAAAATTGATTTTGATTCATGCCTTTCTTTTAAGATATGGGCTTGAAGGGCTAAAGTCCATTAGTCTATTAGAGATAAAATTGATGGTAAAAAAAAAAAAAAAAAATTGACGAAAAATTACAAAAAGTATCTAAAATTATTCATATAAACTAGTATATAGCATATATATGTAATTATAAAAATTATGTATATAATTTTCGGTTTGGTTTGGTTTTTTCTTGGGTTTGGTTTGAATAAAACCAAAGCACACCAAATATTGTCGGTTTTTAAAAGCTTAAAACCAAACAAAATCAAACCCAAAAAAGTATCAGTTTATTTAATCGGTTTGGTTCCGTTTGTTGTTTGGATCGGTTTTTTACCAAACCATGAACACCTCTAGTGGAAACAAGTGAAACGGAGGGAGGGATTATGATATTTAGAAAGAAAAGTAACTATAGTCTACAGCCCATTAGTTAAGGAAGTTATTTTCCATTAACTAAACACATTTCATCATGAAACTTTTTTCCAAGGCAATGTTCTTTTGTCATTGTAAACGTACCTAAGTGTATGAGCTAGATCCTCCTTCTTTTAGCTAGCTTTGTTGTCTTTTAAGCATAATCTTATCATCATCATACAATTATTCCTTACCATTCTCAGAGAAAAGACTTATCATCATGAAATCCACTTCCAAAGGACAAACAGATGCCTATAAATGTAAAAGACACTACTTATACTGTCTTTTATTTTACTTAAATTAAAAACAAGTATGGTTATTCAAACATGAAGAAATGCACATGCATCATTGTAAGAAATTTGCAATGCTGCATAAAGATAGAAATTTGATCTTATAATTGCAGCCGGACAGCATTAGAGTCATGGGTGACAAATCGACTGCCAGAGAAACAATGAAGAACGCTGGTGTTCCAACTGTACCAGGAAGCGATGGACTACTGCAGGTATTAGCGTGGTCAATCCATCTTTCTTTGGGTCATATTTCCTCTCATTGGCACTGATACTTGCACACACTAGTTTATCTGCTTTGTGAATAACTAGATAATCCCCATGACAGACCACTGCAGAAGGAGTGAAGCTGGCTGAGGAGATTGGTTACCCTGTGATGATCAAGGTATCATTTATCATAAATGAATTTACTCTAGTAAACTATCCATGGTTGTTCGACTAGGGATATACAAAATGATGTGTTTCATTCTCTGCTAGTCTTGCTGAAGACAGCAGTACAGAGCTAAATAATAACATTTTGAGTCTTCAATGCTTTTCCGCATTTGAAGACTTGTGTCTTGCTTGTTTTCTCGTATTAGCCTTGGCTCTCCAATGCTTGTTGTGACTACAGGAGCCTAGACTTTTGTGGATCATTTAGGGAGTCTTCTGCTTTCTGCATTGTTAGGCTGGGGGTTCTTGTTGCTACTCTCTGATCTCTTACATAGTTTGGCTGCTTTAGCTGCTCAAGTAGTATATGACATGAAATTTTGCTTTCTCCTTTGGGTGATTTTTCTCATGTAATGATATAGTTTCATCTTTCTACATGCTGTTATTTGGACCTCTTTTCTTTTGACCTTAGGACTTAATGAGAAGTAAATTGTTCCAAAAGGATAATCCAGATTAAAATTTTACAACTTGGCAGGTGGGGGATTCAATTAAGAACTAATGCATATCCAACTAGGTTTTGGCATGTTACTTAACCTCTTATTTGGAAGGATCTTAATAGAAAATAGCCTCACAATGTTGCGTTCACCTACATCAATTCTTGGCAACTGCAACATCATAAGATAAACTGTGAAGTAAAGCAAAGGCGTTACGTTAGATGAAAGTGATTTTTATCAAATAAGCAGGAAAGACTGAGTAGAAGAATAAACAACCACAACAACGGTTCCTTGTTTCTTTCCCTCCATTTCTCTGATACAGTCTTTTGTCTTTTGTTATCTCCTTTCCTTATCCTTAAGTCAAATCTTCTTGTAAGATTCTTTACCTTTTCTGAGATGGGTATCTCCATTCATTAATAAAATCTTGACTTCATCAAGAAGAAAAAGAAAAGCAAATTCAAGTCCATTCTTTTTCTTGTGTTACTCCCTCTTTTCTCTGTGTCATTGTCAATTTTTTTTTCCTTTCTATGCGTCTTTCTTCCTTTCTCTTTCTTTCGGTAACTAATGAGAAATATTCATCAAACCAGAGTTTTTGTCTTAGAATTTAGCTTTGACATGTTTTTGTCCTTCAATTAGTGATGTTAAAGTGAGTGACCATCTCATTTAGAAGGTTAAGCGGCTAGAGAGAGCACATTTTTATTTAATTAATTATGTCTTCAACACGCCCCTTCACATGCGGGCCTGATTCTTTTCATGGGCCAAGCACTTGTATAAATTCTTTTTATAATGGGTATCAATGAGACTCGAACCCAGAACCTCTGAATGCCTATTCTAATACCATGTTAAAGTGTGTTACTAAGCTTAAGCTGTCGGAGAGCACATTTTTATTTACTTAAGTTATGTTCTCAACGAATGAAAGTCCTATAAAGCTTGCTGATGGGATAAATGAACAGATCCATTTCTTATAGAAGTCTAGAACTAGATGGGTGAAAATTTGATGGTTCACACTTAGTTAAAGGTATAATCTTGTCAGACTGGACAAACTTGTAACACATTCCAGTTTGGAACTTTATCGGATTGATTTGAGCTCTAGTCAATCTTGGTAGTTTTGATGTGCAAGTGTAGAGTTTGAATTGTCTGTACGCACCTGGTGCTATATCTTACTCACATCAGCCCGCTTTGGTTTAGTTACTTTTATTCTTGAATATAATAGCCAATAAAAGATGAAAGACCCTTTAAGGCAAAATTATAAAGCTTTTGAATCAAAAAAAGATGCTGGAATTAATTTCAGTGGCTGAATGGTTATCGCTGAACTTGAGAAGCCTTTTATGTTTTGAAGGCAACAGCTGGTGGTGGTGGTCGTGGAATGCGTCTTGCTAAAGAACCTGATGAGTTTGTCAAGTTGTTACAGGTAATCTCTTCGTAGTAAATTTCACTTCTCAAGTCACTCAATAACATTTTTTCATTCATTGTGAAGGGTTTCTACGTTCAAATGGTTGTAGGAAAGCCTTCATCCCTCATACTTTTCACTTGCTAAATATGTCACGACTTCACTAATCTCATCCAATTGCACTCTTCTAACTTTCACAGGGATGAACATTATATTACTCATGCTATGTGACTATATGGTTGCTATGTTTGCCTCTTCTTGCAATTGTCATGTTCTAATGTTATTCCAATGTGCATTTCAGTTATACCTATATCCAATCTGCACCCTCTACATCACCTTATGCACATTTCGTGATGGTTTCTCATTTCCCTTTCAATCGATTATCCATACTTCAAGATCCTCGAGCCCATTTGGGAAAGGCAATCAGATTCCATGAAGCAATAAAAGCTTTATTGTTTCTTTTTTCTTTTGATCTTCTTTCATAAGTTATGTGTTTTTAACTGATAGAAGCACCCAGAGGTGCTTACACAAAAAGAGGTAGTATAAGTCCTAGTTGCAGCCAACGAATTGTATGATACAAAAAGAAGAAAAGACAAGCAAAGATCTATCAGTTTTGCTAATGTTCAAGGTGAAGGTCTAAATTTTTGTATTAAGCTCAGTTTTTTTTTTTTTTTTTTTTTAAAAACTTTGATAGCAAGCTAAGAGTGAAGCAGCAGCTGCATTTGGAAATGATGGTGTTTATCTGGAGAAGTACATTCAAAATCCTAGGCATATTGAATTTCAGGTACCTTTGTGTTGTATTCCATTTAGAAAGATTTTTTTCTGAAATCTGGTGATTGCTCTGCTAAAGGATTTGACTCTCTGGAGATTTAGGCAATTAGGTCTTAATTTGAATTACCTATTAGAAATAGGTGGTTATGTGGATTCTTTGTTAATGATGCTTTTGATACATAGTTTTTAGAACTTCAACTCCTCATATTCTTGATAAATTTAGATATTAAGAAGGAAAAAAGCAAGAACTGCCCTTTTTTCCGCAAATAATCTTTTAGATATCTGCATATATATGTCTGTATATAAAATTTTAAACAGCACATAAACGAGGTTTTCTCCAGTTATGTACTTTTGTTAAACGAGATGCAGAGAATGCCTGCATCTGAAATCCACTTTAGTGATTGGTGTCGGACATATGATGTCATTTGACTGCTGTTAACTATGACGAATCTTCTAGTATGAATGGTAATTAAAAGAACAAGTATCAGTTTTCTAGGATCTACTCAAAGATGATATCAAGAACACTGTTCATGATTTTCATGCTAACCAGAGGACTGAGAGAAGTTTCAATGCAACTTATGTGGCTCTCATTCCTAAGAAAGCAGGGGCCTCAGAATTGAAGGATTTCAGACCTATAAGTCTGATTACTGGCATGTACCAGGTGATAGCAAAAATTCTGGCTGAAAGGTTGAAAAAGGTGGTAGACAAGCTGGTTAACAAACACCAGATGGCATTCATAAAAGGGAGGCAAATCATGAATGCCGCTCTCATTGCAAGTGAGTGTGTGGACTCTAGATTGAAAGGACATGTCCCTGGTGTCATGTGCAAGCTAGATATTGAGAAAGCTTATGGTCATGTAAATTGGGAATTCTTGGTGAACTTACTCAGACAAATGGGATTTGGGGAGAAATGGCTGGGTTGGATTAGGTTCTGCATCATTACTGTTAGATTTTCTATTCTAGTGAATGGTGAACCAGTTGGATTCTTCCCATCAGGGAGGGGACTGGGACTAAGACAGGGAGACCCTCTATCTCCCTTTCTTTTTATTTTGGCAATGGAAGGATTTGACAGTATGATGAGGATAGCAATACAAAACAGGTGGATCAGAGGTTTTCAAATCGGAGGTGATAGAGGGCAAGCTAAGGAAATTTGTCATCTTCTTTATGCTGATGAATGATGATACAGTTATATTCTGTGAACCCATTGAGGAACAGATATACTACATCAGATTGATACTTCTGTTTTTTGAGACCACTTCAGGCTTGAAAGTATATTGGGGGAAGAGTAATTTGTTCCCAATCAAAGAGGTGGCCAACTTGCAGAGAGATACTAGGCTGCAATGTGGAGCATCTACCTACTGTTTATTTAGGCATGCCATTGGGCAACAGATACAAAGAGGAATTGATATGGGATGGCATTGTAGAGAAGGCTGAAAAGAGATTGACAAGGTGGAAGACTCAATACTTATCTCTTGAAGGAAGACTTACTCTCATAAACTCAGTTCTAGATTCTTTACCTACCTATGTTATGTCTTTGCTCCCTCTACCTTCTAAGATTCTGAAGAAGTTGGATAAATTGAGAAGGGATTTTCTTTGGCATGGATGCAAAGAGAATAAGGGATACAATTTGGTGGAATGGGATAAAGTACTGAACAGTAGACATTTGGGGGGAATGGGCATCAGAAACCTTAGGAGACAGAACAATAGTCTATTGATGAAATGGCTATGGAGATATAATGAAGAAGGTCAAGCTTTATGGTAGGAGGTTATCAAATGCAAATATGGTGAATATAGCCCTTGGTGTAGTAATGTCAGCTCTACACCCTATGGAGTTGGGGTCTGGAGAACAATCAGAGATCTTTGGCCTAAGCTAGCAGGGAACATGACTAAAGTGGGAGATGGTAGTAAAACAAAGTTCTGGGGAGATGCCTGGAAAAATCAGACCCCTTTGAAGGAAGATTTCCCTGATTTATTCATCATATGCAACAATCCTGAGGCAACTGTCAATGAGTGTTGGACTACTCAAGGGTGGGATTTATCATTTAGGAGACTTTTGAATGATTGGGAAGTGGACAGGGTGGCAAAGTTATTGCATGAATTGGAGGGCTTCAGTGGCACTACAACAGATTCAGACTCTATAAGATGGAAACATAACAAGGATGGGCAATTTTCAGTTAAAAGGGTCTATGAAATTGTCAATGCACAACAAAACAGAAACCAGCAAATTTTGTGGAAAAATGTTTGGAAAAAAATCGCACCAACTAAAGTGAAATGCTTTACATGGCTGGTAGTTAGAAGGGCTTGTTTGACTCATGAAGTTTTGAAGAGAAAGGGACAGATCATTGTCTCCAGATGTCCACTATGTGGGGAAACAGATGAGACCAACAGCCATCTCTTTCTGCATTGTAAATTCACTGCACAGTTATGGGGGCTTTATTTTTTACCCTTACAAACACAACATGGACCATGCCTGAGCACATTGCAGATCTACTGAGTTGCTGGATTAGAAGAGGAGGAAGCAAGAGCCAGAAGAAATGGTGGAGAATTATCCCGCACTGTATCTGGTGGACTCTGTGGAAAGAGAGGAATAGTAGAATCTTTGAAGATAGGTCCAATTCCATTCACATAGTTAAATGGAATTGTATTGTATCTTTTTATTTTTGGTGTAAAGAGAAAGAAATAGAGGAATCAGAGCTTGTAGATTTGTTAGGCTCTCTGTAAGTAGTATCTATCCCTTTTTCTTATCTTTTTTTTTTTTTTTTGGTCTTAAGGTTGCCAGCATATCCTTAATGCTGAGGAATACAACATTACCAGTTTCAAAAAAAAAAAAAAAAAAAAAAAAGAACGAGTATCAGTTTTGTCACTGAAAAATATGCCATTTCAAAAGTATTCCTGGTCACTCATTGGAATGGACAATGTACCGTAAACAATCTTTTGGAGGTATCATGGTCCTTTGAACCCATATGGGAAAAAATAGTGAGGTTTGCATCTCTCTTTGCTGGGATGAAAATTGGTGTGGAGAAGAGGGCTGCTGGCATTTCTTATTCTTGATCTTGCTTCCTTTCTGCAAATTTCTTCTCTCACCAACTTCTTTGTCTGCTTTAGGTATGTCAGTCAAGATATATCTACTATTTTAGTATTTAATAAATCTTAGTTGTTATTCAAAGGATGGCATGTTTATTGAGTCTGCAGTTGCTGATAAATTTAATGAATTCGTTCTGGAGTCTGCTTCTCCCTTTAGTATCCATATACTTGATGCATATTGAGTACGTCAGATGTGAAATAAGTATTCACCGAGAAAATAAAATCACCAGGTTTACTGAAGATGACCTAAATGCTGGTTTTCTCCCTTATTTTGCGTGCTTTGATTGTGTGCGTAACTCCATTATCGATGACATTATTGAATATGAGAAAATTGCTGCCACATGATTAGGGTATTGTGTCCTTAGAACTGAGATGAATTTAAGTGTATTGATTGAATATGCTATATGTCTCTTGATTATGTATTTGTTTTATCTGGCTATATGTGTCAATTGAGTTATTACCAATCTGATTTTTTCAATTATCGTCAATTTTCTTAGAGGGTCTGATTTCAGCCTTGCTGATTCACAACTTTTGTCATATGCAGGTTTTGGCTGATAAATATGGTAATGTCGTGCACTTCGGAGAGCGTGATTGCAGTATTCAGGTAGACATAATATTACAGAAATTTGAGTTTCTGCTCTTGGAAAAAGCAGCTTTTACGGAGTCAGTAATGCAGCTCACTGTTTCTAAGATACACCTTATCTCTTTGTGTGGTAGTAACTAGGAACGCGCTAGTAGGGGCAGGCAACCTGAGTTATCTAAGTCCAAAAAGAGAAAAGAAGCACTGAAGTCAGTTGGGGTTTTAAGCGTAAAGCTTAAATGAAGCACGGGCCTCAATGGAAAACGGGGCAATTGAAGGGAAAGATAAAAATTATATATGTAGTCTAAGGATAATAACTGTTGATCCCAACAACGGTAAGATAAACAAAAAATTGAAACAAAATACAGTTAGGTGAAATATTTATTGTTTAGTGTCGCTCTCCTTAAGACAAAGCCTGTGGGTGGTGTGATGCACGCCTTATTGCCTCATTGCCGGCACTGAAGTGCCAGTTAAGTGCGGGAAGCACACAACTTATCTTGCACCTAGCTTCAGGGCTTAAGCGCACCTCAACAAACCTTTGTCAAAATTGCCATCAACTAAACCAAAGAGGTAGCGATACTGCCTGCAATTTCAGGGTTATGTTGACTTTCTTTCATTTTTGTTGGTGTTGGACTTGCCAGGCACAAAGTGGAAGACTAGGGTCCTGTCAGTTTTCGCCACGTAAACTCATAAAGCGGTATATCAGTTTCTGAACAAAATACTTGTGCAAGACCTGTACTTAACCTAGTTACCCTATTAGTTACGCCTGCAATGATAATTTATAGCCATAGAAAGCAGAGAAAATCTTGTAGTGGGTGGGTTGAGTTACTTAATAAGCATGCAACTTACAGCCAATTACCAGTCTGTGCTACAGTCCCAACTGGGATTATGTGGCAGCGCCACACTGGCAGCTCTGTGTATGGTATGACTACAGTTGGTATTGTTCTCTGTGACCTTTCTTTCTTAACTTCCTTGATTTCGCCCAACCTAGACTTGGTATTTTACTGGTACCAAGTACTATCTCTCACAACATATCCAGTGAAACCCCACAAAGTGGGGTCTGGGGAGGGCAGAGTGTACGCAGACCTTACCCCTACCTTAGGAGGTAGAGAGGCAGGTGACTAGTACTATCTGTGCGCATGACAAATTTTTAATATTTGCTTTTTTTCCCCAAAAACTATTCGCCCTTACGTCGTCACTATATCTGTACTAGTAATGTTCTTTGTAGGTTCTCTAATTTTGTATACCACGTGTATGTTGGGAATTCCCTACCACATTAATAAAATTGTTACATTATCAATAGATCTAAACTAGTAATCACAATGAGTATATAATCGTCATGATTTGCATAATTGGATAGTTCATTCCAGAGTACGAAATTATGTTAGTTCCGGCGACAATTTGCTTAGTTATAAAAAATTTAAAGGTTGATCAATCAAATCATCTCTCTTTATTTTATTACTTGTTGAAGTTTAAGGAATCCATTAAATTACATTTTTTAAGTTTTTAGTTGGGGAATGAGAGGTCCACTAATTAGTGTAACATCTTTGAAATACCCTATTTCTGCAGAGAAGAAACCAGAAGTTGCTAGAGGAAGCACCTTCCCCTGCGTTGACACCCGAGCTACGAAAAGCCATGGGTGATGCAGCTGTTGCAGCAGCAGCATCTATAGGTTACATTGGTGTTGGTACTGTTGAATTCTTATTAGATGAGAGAGGATCCTTTTACTTCATGGAAATGAACACTCGTATTCAGGTAAAAGCTCTAGTCAAGAAATGTCTTGTCAATAGTTGCAAATTTAAGTATAGAGAATGTATCTTTTTCCTCTTGTTTCTTTTGCGTGCAAGTAACGTAATATATTGCTGAAATCTAGGTGGAGCATCCAGTGACAGAAATGATATCTTCTGTTGACCTGATAGAAGAACAGATTCGCGTGGCTATGGGAGAAAAGCTGCGCTACAAACAGGTAATGCTGAACAATCATTTCCTTTCTATCTTTTCTTTTTTATTCCTTTAAGATTTTCTTCTTCTAAAGAATTGACTTAGAACATTTAAACTGAGGAAAATAAGTTACTCATTTCAATCAAACAAATATCTAACCTGTTAAATTACTCAAATTTAAGAACATGTATTCTTAAGTGATAGTTGCGTAGGTGGGTGGGGCCACATTTGATTGTTGAATTATTGATAAATTGTATAGTGTAAAAGAAACTTTAAAAAGTATAAACGGTCTTATTTAACAGTTTGATTTGTATAATTTTGAAAAACAAAATAGAGGAGAATGTGTGTATTTATTTTCAAGTAGGGGCATTATGTTTTAAGACTGGCTGGAATGGAACTAATGTGTTCATTTTGAAATTGTGAAAGTCTAATCTTTTATTTCGTTCCTTTTCTCTTTCTTGCTTACAGGAAGATATAGTGCTTAGAGGACATTCCATTGAATGCCGTATAAATGCAGAAGATGCATTCAAAAATTTCAGACCCGGACCTGGTAAAAATATAGTTGATTTGAAGCTTGTGTTTCTGAAACTCTCCAACGTAAAACTCTCACTAACTTGTATGCAAGTTAAACTTGAATCAGACTGCAATGAAGTATAGAGTGTGCCTGGATAAGTTATTGAGTGTGCCTGGATAAGTGAATCACTTAGCTTTCTGGAATCTCCAACGTAAACTCTCACTAATTGGTTGCAACTTAAGGTTGAATCAGACTGCGCTGCAGTATCGAGTGTGCCTGAATAACGGAATCACTTAGTTTCTGAACTGCATAAGCAATGACACCATTAGGAAATATCTTGGATGCTTTAATAAGGTTATGCTGATATTTATACACAAGGGCCTGTCTGGTTTGGATTCTGATTTTGTGTATGATCAGTTCGATAAGTGATTATTAGATTATTATGATATGTTTTCGTTAAAACCATAGTTTTTTGCTAAAAAGTGTTTTTTCTACACCAACCAAGAACTGATTCTGGTTTTAAAGCTGATCTGTTTTACCCAGAGCAACATACAAATATTTATGTTGGTTATGAGTCGTTTTGGTCTGTTTAGAGATCCATTCTTTCGTCAGTAGAGAAAAAGAACCCCTGATCGTTAGAGAAGTCAAATTCTTCAGGTTTGGGACGAAACTAGTCCAAATTGAGCAAAATGAATATTGAGGATGTATACAACCGACACCAAATAGCCTAGTGTTGAAGTGTAGTTCTTGTTGTTCTTGCTGTAGACACATATTTACCTTTTCACTGTTCAATTTATTTACGTGTATTGTAGAGAACAGATGACGGGGATATACAAATGTGCGCTATGTATATGTCTTGATGGATCTTATCCAAATCTTAGCTTTTAAAAGAAGAAGAAAGTGTTGTCGCATATCCCCAAAATGTAGCTCGAGCAGTATGTTATATATTGAAATTTTGGAGAGAAGGAATATATAATCTCTAACTTGGATGCCATTATAATTGCACTTTGTTAAATATACACTCTTTTTTTTTTTTTTTTTTTTGCTGTTCCACCTGTTTTCATTAATTGCTGTGTATCTGCTTTACTTGAGCCGAGGGTCTATCGGAAAGAGTCTCTCTACCTGCAAAGATAGGGGTAAGGTCTGTGTACACTTTACCCTTCCCAGACCCCACTTGTGGGATTACACTGGGTATGTTGTTGTTTTTGCTGTTCCACCCGATGGAGTCCTAATACTAAAGTGGAATAGGTGTCTTCTCTATGATTCACGCTGATATTTCTAGACACTGAACTTTGTTTTTTGCATAAATAGGGAGAATCACTGCGTATTTGCCATCTGGAGGTCCATTTGTCCGCATGGATAGCCACGTTTATCCTGATTATGTGGTTCCGCCGAGCTATGATTCCCTGCTAGGAAAGGTAAACCCACCCACCCGCCCTCCCATCCCTGTGGACCCTCTCTAGCATTATTCTTTAGGGCAAGAGGACCTGAGGAGGTCAGGTTGCCTTTTTTCCATTGCTTGAGACACTAAATGGAAGTTCCAAGACCAAGAAGCAGATTTCTACAGTTAAAACTTGTGGAAAGTCTGTCCTTATGCTTTGGTCAAACATATACGTCTAACTGATAGTGAAGGCAGCATATCTTATCTATTGATTTGAAAAAAAAAAAAATCTTTAAGATACGTAACTTGATTGGACTTCAGAGCATGTTGTTTTATGGGGTTCTCAAAGCATGCATGACTATATGATCTTTCTGAATTTGAAAAATGTAGCTCAGTAGCTGTTTCATCTTTTAGTGAAGCTCTTTTACTCTTCTCCTGTTAATACCTTTCTTCACTTTAAATTTTAAACATTGTGCAGCTAATTGTGTGGGCTCCAACACGTGAGAAGGCTATTGAGCGCATGAAAAGAGCACTTGATGACACAATTATCACAGGTACAATTGACAGTTTTCTTGATCGTATTCCTCAATATTGGGTGTGGTTATTTGTTTCAAAAATGGAGATTGTCGTCAAAGTTGCTCTGGTTCTTGAAATCCTTCTAGCAGTTGCATTTATCTCTTTAGCATGTGGTTTTAATAGGCTTAATACTTAGACAACCCCTTAAACTTGCCAACAAATTTCATTTAAACACTCGAACTAAGGCTTGTTCCAATTGAGCACTTGAACACATAATAAAATGCTCGTACTAGACACTTTCGGTTCAAATTTTTTAAAAAAAAAAAAAAAAATTGTGCCTGTTCTCAAGTGTCTATTAGATAGTTAAGTAAACCACATAAAATAGGTCATCTCCTTTAAGTATACACAGCAGCCTCAATTGGAATAGGTTTGAGGTTTTACGGCTTATTGAGGCAAATGCATATAATTAAAGGTTGTGACATATTTTAAGTGTCTAACTTACCTATGTAATGGACGCTAGTGAACACGCACAAAAGTTTTTTCGAAATGACCCGAAAGTGTTTGAATAGAAACACCTCATTATGTGTTCAAGTGCTCAATTGGAAAAAGCCTTAGTTCGAGTGTCTAAATGGAATTTCTGACAAATTTAAGGGGCTGTCTATGTATTAAGCCTTTTTAATAAATCCAAACGGAATAACTTTTTCATTAGATAAATAACTCTGAACAGATAATATGCAAAGTACACTGCACTAAGGATAAAAAGCTGACGAATTTGGGGTTGGGGGTTCAGACAGTTATGCTAATGAATAGCTGAATGTTAACATAGTTATTTGCAATTCCCACTTGCAAATTTTGCAACTCTTTGCTGGTGGTTCATACACAGGCACCTAACTACCTTTTTCAGCTGTTCCTCTTTTTTGGTAACACAGTTTAATCCAAACTACTTTACATCCTCATTGCTTGCTTTACTTTCTGAGTTTACTTTTTTGTAAATAATTTGATTTCCCTGAAGTATGTCAAGATATTCAGCAGAGTCACTTTCTCATCCATGTGGCGTGCTAATACATATCTGTTTCTTGCGTCCATTCAGTTGAAATTTGGGCCGAAGTCAATTTTTTCCATTCAAAGTTTTACTGCCACTTCCTTTGTGGTCCGGCCCTTCCCGGACCCTGTGCATAGGGGGAGCTTAGTGCATCGGGCTGCCCTTTAAAGTTTTCTGCCACTTCCACTCAGCTTTATTTTTCCTACATGTTATCTGTTGCCTTAATTTTACTCTCTGTGACAGGAGTTCCAACCACAATAGAATATCACAAACTCATCCTTGATATTGAGGTAGGCGGATTACCATGTTCTTTGAAACTGCTGATTTAGGAGATTTTAATAAGCCTAATCTTCTCTGTTTGTTGGACAACAGGACTTCAAAAACGGGAAAGTCGATACCGCTTTTATTCCAAAGCATGAACAGGAATTAGCTGCTGTAAGTAGTGGAACTGAAATTTTTGAGTCTTTAAACTAGATTACCAATCCATATTTCATTTTTGGCTGCTACTGCTTGCTTGCAACTTGTCATATATAAATAGGATTGATTAAAATAAACGTAAGTGTGCCATTTGATAGAGGCTTCTATGTAGAGTTCACAAAGAAACAGCCTGCTTTTTACTTCCCTTCTAATAAGTGCCAGATTCAATGCACTGTGGGTTCAGCAGAACCCACTGTGTTTGGTCCAGACCTTCTGTGTATGTGCAAAATTTGTCACTGTTACTAAATGTAGAAGCAACTGAACCCTACATGAAATGGGCCGCTGGTTCAGTGGAAGTAGTTCCAAAGTGGACTATGGTCCACACTTTGCACAGGTTCTAATCCTGCTTCTCACTCATGTTTTTTGTTTCTTCCCTCGGGAATGCATGATTAATGAGGACTCATATAGACGAGGCAACTTGCTTGGGATTGAGGTGTTAGTTGCATTTTTAGCCAAAAGGGAATGCAGAAGTGTTGAAGTTAGGGTTTCATTAATTGTCTTGGAACATGAATTAAAAATTCATTGAGGTAATTGTATGATCAGATATGTCTATGTCTACGTCTACGTATACATATACATATACATGTGTGTGTATAACACACACACACACACACACACACCCCTATTCATCTAATATGTTTCGATGATTTTTCACGTAGTATTTTTTTATCTATGCTAAAAAGCATACTTGTGGCTTGACTTGCTTGATGTTACTTTAAAATTTAGTAGACCACAGAACCGGCTAACTTCCAATCTTGGATCTGATTTTGCTTGTGATCAATGTAACTTGCAAGTTCTAGACTGAAACAGGGCATACTCCTCTTTTTGAAAGCCTTCTAGCTTTGTACCTCCTCTATCCTTCTTGCGTCAGGCCAACCAGTAGTGTGGTCTGTCTTGATATTCACACATATCATTACCTGAAATATCTGTTTAAGTAGAAGCTACTGTTGTATTATACCAATAACCCTGATAGTTGATAAACATGAGCAGTTCCTGGAGGCTTAGCCTTTCAGACTTCAGTTTAGTGCTTGATCTTTTCTGTTCTTTCAATATCAAACAATATCTCAAGACTCTTAAAAACCTAAGGATGTCAAATTTGACAGTCATAAGTTAGCATTTCTGGTTATGGAAAGGAGATCACAGCTATTCTTTATTATTGTTGACACAGTGTAATCATTTAATGTTCTCAATGTTTCTCCCTTTCCCAATCCTTCCAGTACCACATATAACAATTTCCACAATTAGCTTGTAAACTACATTTTTGACGTGCATAAGGTTGTAAGATTTAATAGTTCACTATATAACAGTCTTTCAACTTTGTGGCCTGCAGCCCCAACCATCAGTTTCAGCAGCTACCAAGGAGTTGGTTAAGGCTAATGCTTGATTCATCTTTGTTGCGTTTAACTTCTCCTTTACATCTCGTCAGCGGTACAATGTTATAGCATTGGGATCTGGAGTTTGCTGCCGTTCTGAATACAAGAGTTGTCAGTTTAAATGTATTAAACTACACAAGACTGAATGGAATTCTTTTTGTTTTGGTCTTTGCCTTGTTATATATTGGAAGATAGAATTAAATTGTACGACAAGTTTTTTTTTTTTTTTTTTTTTTTCTTTTCGGTTTTCTTACCAAAATTTGGAAAAAGTAATGGGAGCGGAGAGGAGCGCGGGGGTTGGGTGATCGGTGGCTGGTGATAGATGAATCTTTATCAAAGCTACTTTTCCTTGTGAAAGGAGTAATAGAGAACCCCTTCTGCTGCTAAATAATTAAGTTAAACAGTAGTATCAACCCGTTACTCAAGATTAAGGAGCCGTTTGGACATGATTTGAAATCACAATGATTTGAAGTTGAAGTTTTGTTTGGACATGCAATTTGGGTTTTTTTAAGTTGTATTTTTTCTTCTAAACATAAAAACCCCACAAGTCATGTAAACTTTCTCAATTCTTATATAATCTTACCAAATGAGCAAATCATAGTTCAAAACAAAATTAATACGCTACTAGAAGCCTTTAAAAAAAAAATACAACATCAATTGATCAATCTTTAGTTCAATAAAATGAAAAATTGAATATGAGTTGTAGTGTAATTACTCTTTAATATAAATCACATGGTTGGTAAGAGTAAATTTGTTATAAATATACTATCAACTTGTAGATCTTTTAATATTTGGTATAATTGGTTGGTAAACATGATTGGTAAATATATCTACCATCTTATGAATCTATTTTTATAAAATATAAACTTATGGGTTAACTTTTACATTTGAAAATTTTGAAATTATGATTTGGAATCTCAAGTCATGTCTTTTTGGGTGATTTGGAATTTTATCGCATGATATGAAATCGCATGTCTAAACGTCTATTAACTGTTGCGTATGTTGGTGGCAGCGGTGAAAAGATACAGGCATAAGAAGAAAAGGGAAAAAAAAAAAAAAAGACTGCAAAGCTTAGTGATAGACTAACATTGTTTTCCATTTTTAGGTTGTTTCTTCCGTTAGTGGCTGTTCCAATGTTTTCTTATTTATGATTTAGTAGGTGTAGCAGCCCTGTCAATTCTTTAAAATTGTCTTGTTGTGCTCTATTTAATACGCTTGTCAAATAGTTGTAAATATCACTGATGAATGAAGACCATTTTGCATGTTATGAAATAATAATAAAAATACAATATAAGAGATGTAGCCAAAAAAGCTGGGGAGAGATATTTTTTCTCTTGAGATTGATGTACAAATGAATTGATTTAGCTTTCTATTTATAGAAGAAAAAAGTTGTGCGAGGCTTTTCAAAAGTTGCTTTCGAGTTGTCTGCTTCAGCTACTTGCAAGCCTTAGGAAGCTAAATAAGGCTTTGCATAAAGCTGCTTGCAAGTTGCCTGCATGAGCTACTTGCAAGTTGACTGTTTGATTGCCATCTTCTTCAAGAAATTGTTGAGTATTTAAATGGATATCCATAATGCATCCTATTTATAACAGTCCCCCTAGATGTTCATTAATAGATATTGTGGCTCGCTAAACCTTACTAGGAAAAAATCATGTTAGATAAAATTATCATGAAGGAAAAAAAAAGTACAAATATTTGGTTATACACATTTCTAGCTGTCTCGGTGAAACCTTACCAGTAAATCCATATGGACAAAATCTTGGTTGAGAGAAAAAGAGTACATCGTGTATTTTACTCTTCTAATTGAATCATCACATATTATTGAAGATGATGTACTTTGATCTTGTATTCCAGCTTATTATTTGTTGGCAACACTTTTGTGATCAGATGTGTCAAATTACCATTTGACGAACCGGTTGATCATCTGCATCTCCATTCTTTTGATAGAGTTGAATTATCGTTATATATTGTTGAAGTCATGTCAAGTACATTTCAAACTTGCTATATAAGCTGCTATTATATTTGTCATTTGACTGTTATGTAGAACAATATGATATGACAATAACTCTTCATGGGAATAAATAATCTGTAGGGATCGAACATTTATGTCGATCAAATGAATGCCCTTTATATTAAAAAAACTTGACCATATTTGTTAGAAAACATATTCATATCAGGGCTCTCACTTGCAGTATGCAATTGATCTTATTTCAATATCTCTATGTAAGAGAAACTATATTATGCTCATAGTTATAGCAAGATATATAAAAGCATCAATTGCACGAAAATATATAATCAAGACCAATGTAATTTTCTCATTTCAACTTCTTTCAGCAGATAATCTACTGTATGGAAACTTTTCAAGAGTTTCAATAATATTCGAGTCATCAACTCACACAACAATATCAAAGATTCTGATTTTCATAAAAACACAAGGGTAAACAGAGCCATTTTTGTACCCTTCGTCAATGAATATTCATGTAATACTCCGTAAATCCAGGTTAAGTGTGAATGTGTTAAATGAGTATTAACGTGACATTTTATCCATATGAAGTCCTAATGGGATGAGTTTGGGCCTTTCTTTTCCACGAAGGGCTCTAATGGATTCGGAGAAGAACGAGACCAAATTTCGTATTAATGATGAAGAGGTGACCTCTCAGGCTAGCAAAGGAATGAAACTACCAACCGCATACGAAAACATTTCGGTTATTGATGCTATAGATATGATAGACGAGGTCGTTGAATTCAAGATCGAAGAAAAGTGCCTTGGGGAGACATTGGCGGCTATACTAGTCAATTTTGATGCAGATGATATGGAGGGATATGTAGAGACTGTTAATTCACTCGAAGGATTGGGATATTATTCTTATCAGCCAAAACAGTTATCTCTCGATCTTAAGAATCGGAAAAAACCTCCAGCAAAATCGTCGATTGTTGAGCCACCAAAACTTGAGCTCAAGCAGCTCCCTGCACATCTGAGGTATGAGTTCCTCGGTTCGGATAATACATTGCCGATCATTGTTTCTGCTTTACTGACTGATGAGCAGACGAAGAGGTCGCTGGAAATTCTGAAAGAATATCGGTATGGTGGACCATTGCAGACATTCGGGGTATTCCTTCTGGTACCTGTGAGCATAAAATTCAACTCGAGAAGGATAGCACACCGAGTGTCGAACATCAAAGGAGATTGAATCCACCTATGCAAGAAGTGGTCAAGAAAGAAATTATTAAGTGATTAGATGTTGGAGTGGTTTACCCGATTGCTGGTAGCAAATGGGTTAGCCCAGTTCAATGTGTTCCGAAGAAGGGTGGCATCACCAATGGTGCCTAATACGAAGAATAAGCTGATTCCGACAAGAATTGTTACAAGGTGGCGAGTGTGTATGGATTATCAAAAGCTGAACTCTGTGACATGTAAGAATCACTTCCCTATGCCTTTTATTGAACAGATGCTTGATCAGCTATTAGGGCAGTCTTATTATTACTTCTTGGATGGGTACTCTAGTTATAATCAGATTAATATTGCATTGAAAGATTAGGAGAAGACTACCTTTACGTGTCCTTATGGGATCTTTACGTTCAGTCGAATGCCATTCAATCTTTGCAATGCACCTGACACTTTCTAGCGTTGCATGATGTTAATCTTTTCAGATATGGTAGAGTACTTTTTGGAGGTTTTAATGGATGACTTTTCTATTGTTAGAGATTCATTCGATGATTGCCTTGACCATCTGGGTCTAGTGCTGAAGAGGTGTGAGGACACCAATCAAGTTCGTAATTGGGAGAAGTGTCACTTTATTGTGAAGGAAGGAATTGTTCTTGGCCACAAGATCTCTGAAAAGGGAATCGAGGTAGATCAAGCCAAAATTGATGTGATTTCAAAGCTTCCTCCACCCATCTCAGTTAAAGTAGTTCGAAGTTTCGTGGGGCACGCCGAGTTCTATCGGGGCTTATTAAAGATTTCTCGAAGATAGAAAATCCCATGTGCAAGCTTCTTGAAAAAAAGGCTAAGTTTGAGTTCAATGAGAAGTGTCGCAAGGCATTTGATGAGTTGAAGAGCAACTAACTTCTGCTCCTATTATTATTTCACCAGATTGGTCACCGTTGTTTGAGTTGTGTGATGCTAGTGGATTCGCAATTGGAGTGGTGCTTGGTCAGCATCACAACAAGATCATGCACTCAATCTACTATGCAAACAAAACATTGAGTGGTGCTCAGATGAACTATACAGTGACTGAACAAGAACTGCTTGCCATTATGTATGCGTTTGAGAAGTTCATGCCTATCTGTTGGGATCTCAGGTGGTGGTGTACACTGATCATGAAGCACTACGATACTTAATGGCGAATAAAGATGCTAAGCCGCTATTGATTAGTTGGGTCTCTTGTTGCAAGAATTCGACTTTGAGGTAAAAGATCATAAGGGGGCAGAGAACCAAGTTGCTGATCATTTATCGAGGCTTGAGGAAGTTGGCAGACCGGAAAGGGAACTCGAAATTAATGATGCATTCCCAGATGAAAGGCTTCTTGCAGTATCATGTGATGTGGCACCATGGTATGCTGGCATAGCGAATTATTCGGTGACCGGACTGATTCCTGACGAGATCAAAGCGTGCCAGAAAAAGAACTTCTTAAGAGATTACAGGCCATATTATTGGGATGAACCATACTTGTTCCAAACATGCGCCGACAACATCATTCGTCGTTGTGTTCCCGAATCTGAAGTGATGGATATTTTGAAGGCCTGCCATGACTCTCTTGTGGGGATTTATCATAGTGAAAATCGCAAAGCGGCTAAGGTGCTCAAGTGTGGATATTACTGGTCGACTATCTATCATGATGCAAACTTGATGGCAATGTCTTGTGACCAATGTCAACGTCAAGGAACGATTGCTAAGAGGCATGATATGCCTATGAATTTTGTGATGGAGGTTGAACTCTTTGATGTTTGGACCATTGATTTTATTGGGCCCTCTTTGTGAGTTCAGGTTGCATGAAATACATCTTGGCGGCCGTTGACTACGTCTAGAAGTAGGTAGAAGCAGTGGCTTTACCCAATAATGAAGGGAAGAGTGTCACCAACTTTCTTAAAAAGAACATTTTCACCCGAGTTGGCACCCCATGAGTTATCATTAGTGACGGTGGTACGCATTTCTGTAACAAGGCGTTTGTTGTACTGCTCAAAAAGTATGGTATCAAGCATCGGGTGGCCACTCCATATCATCCTCAAACTAGTGGCCAGGCGGAAGTCTCCAATCGGGAGATAAAGAGTATTTTGTCCAAGACGGTCAATGCAAACATGACCGACTGGTCTCAAAACTTGATGATGATGCTCTTTGGACCTACACAACAACATTTAAAACGCCCATTGAAACTTCCCCTTATAGGCTGGTGTTTGGCAAGGCGTGCCATTTGCTAGTCGAACTTGAACACAAAGCCTTGTGGGCATTGAAGAAATTGAATATGTATTGGGAGGAGGTAACCAAGCTAATGTTGTTTCAAATAAATGAGATGAATGAGTTCTGATACCACACATATGAGAGTGCAACCTTGTAAAAGAAGAAGATGAAGTACTATCATGATGTAAAAATCCTAAAGTGGGACTTTCAGAAAGGCGATGATGTCTTGCTATATAACTCAAGGCTAAAATCCTTCCAGGGCAAATTAAAATCCAGATGGTCCGGGCCCTTCCAAGTGGTGAGTGTTTCACCCAATGACTCAATAGAATTGAAGTCTGGAGATAGAACTCAGACATTTGAAGTGAATGACCAGAGGATAAAGCACTACCATTGGTGCATTGATAGAGACATAATCGTTGATACGCACCGATTGAAGCATACATACACTACTAATCCAGAGTAAAACGGTAACACCATCGTGCCGCGACCGTAAATCAAGCGCTGCTTGGGAGGCAACCCAAGGTTTTCAGTTTTGTTTTCTTTATTCTTTGCAGTGTTTTAGTAGCTTTTGTGTTGTTTGACATTTTCTTTGGTATAGGACTACAATGCAGAAAACAATTAAGTAAGAGAAGCATACAAAGGGGCCGTATTTATTTATATGGACCGTACTTTTGGATCGTATGATGATGGAAAATAAGTTGCTCGTTGTTTTCTGCCATCCAACAAATACGACCGGGAAGTACAGGCTATTTTTATTTATACAGACCATATTTAGGGACCATAATGGTAAGGGAAGAAAAGTGGCATACTGTTTTGTGCCAACTAAGAATACGTCCAGAAGTACGGGTGGTACTTAAAAATACGATAAGGAATACGGCCCGTATTTATGGTATGCCACGTCATTAAATTGTTCAGGTACATATTTAAGAAATACGGACCGTGCTTAATTGTACGGACAGTATTTCAAGTCAGAACATATGAAAAAGGTTTAAAACTCACCCCACCTTTCCCGCTCCCACTCCCATTTTTTCTCTCATTACCATCCCCACGACCTTACACACACCCACCACCATAACCACTCCTTAAATCCCTATAAATCCTTCAAACAAATCACCCAACTCATCCATCAAACACTCCCCCTTCCTTCCATACGTATAACACCCTATTCCCAGATTTATTTATTTTTGTTTTTCTCTTACTGCTCATTAACTGGTGTCAACAAGGTCATCACTCACAGGTATGTTAATGCTTTAATCAATTTTGCTTTACACAATATGGTATGATTGATCTGTTATGTTGTTTACCATTGTCGAACTTAGGGTTTAATAGGGTGAACATCTTGTTTAATGAATTTTGATTGGGGGTGAGCGAAGTGATGGGGTCTAAGACTCATAAGGATGAGTATATCGAAAACCCACTGAGTCTGAGGGCATTTCGATGGACGATTTCTATTTTGAAGTCTGAAATTATTATGCCCGCCAATTGTTCGGCGAAATGCCAATGATAAAACATTGCTCAAAATGGGTGAAGTCTAAGTAACCCAACCCTCATATCCCAAAACCATGAAATATATGTGTTTGTGTGGTGTGTGAACTTAAACTAAAGCAAAGTTCGATGTATGAAAAAAGTAGAGGTCGATAAGGAAATACGACCTAAGGTACGGCCCGTATAAATTTATACGGATCATATCCTAGGCCGTAATAAGTGAGCCAAGAATTTATGTTTCTATTCTAAGAACTACGAGAGAAAATACGGACCATACTTTATTATACAGACCGCATCTTCGACCGTATTTATAAAACATAAATATTACGGCCAGCTTATATAGACCATATATTTTTATATGGACCGTATTCTTTTTAACGACCATCTAAAATAAAAGATTTTCCTTTCTTTCTTTTGCTTTAGTTATGTGTAACTAATGATATCTCTCCACATGTATGCCTCCAAAGAACACTATTAGAAGAGTTGGAGGGTCCCAACCAACTGGAAGGGGTCATCAAGATAAGACAACTATCCAAACCCAACTGTGAGATGAGCCTTCTGACCAAGAGAAGGAAGAGGAGGTTATACCAGTGAATAAGATAAGGGGCGCTAAACATTACACCATCATCTGATTCCTCCCAGTCTGAAGAGGGGGAATCTTTCTCATCTGACTCAGGTGATGAGGAGACTGAAAAGGAAAGAGGTTCAGCCACCGAGCCTTCTGCTAGTGAAGAATAAGTCAGAAGGTTGGAACGGAAGAGTAAACAATTGGCGGATGATAGCCTACGGTTTGGGGTCGAGGGATCCAAAGAACTATTTGACTAAGGGATAGCTCCGACGAACAAAAGGGGAAAGCCGCGAAGAAATATTTGGGAGGAGAGGCGAATTACATTTGAGGGATGGGGCACCTACCCTCGCACTGTTGAGGCACTCTGTTTTTATCAGTTCGACGTCTTCGGTAACCCTCTTGGAGAATATTTCCTGGTCCTTGTTTGGGAATTTTATACATCGTATGGGGCCACTTTAGCACTGATGAGATGACCAGGTCAGACCATACAGCAAGTTCCGGTACTAGTTGCGGTTACGATGCGAAATGTCAAAGTAGATATCAGCAGCAAAGCAATCAACAAAGTGTACTTTGGCAATGATTATGGGGCACCATCCAACGAGACTAAATCTTTGGATAAATCAGAGAGGCGAGGGAAAACAACTATGCTTAAATAGGTAGCTTATGTAATAGAAAGGGCCGATCTTCCTTGGTTGACAAATCAGAATGCAAAGATTCTCAAGAGGACTCTCACACTGGAAGCTAAATTTTGGTGAATCTTGGTGAGGTACAAGGTGGTCCCCACTCAAAATGACAATTCCCTCACATCTTCCCAGGTCGTGGTAGTCGCAACTTTGTTGTCGAGGTATCCACTGAATATGGGGAGACTAATTACTGCGGAGATTAGAGAAAGAGGGCCACAGCCAGCCACCTCAATGATGTTCTCGTACCTCATTACTGAACTGTGTAGAAGAGCAGGTGTGTTGAGCATTCCAAACCGTGATCATTGTGTTAAGGCTGCACACGTGGCTGACTGGAGAAAGGGCAAGGATGATGGTGTTGATGACACTTTGTTGGAGATGCCTGCTAACCATGGAGAGATGCAAGCCGAGCCTAGTCTTGGGGCCACAGGGGATGCCACGACAGAGGCACCTCCCACTGCTACTACCCCAGCTGCCACTGCTACTGCCCTAGCTTTCACGGCTACTGTTCCAGCTACCACTACTGCTGCACCACTTGCTATTGTTGCGCCGACTTCTTCGGTTGTTCCTCCTCCTGAAGTACAAAGAGGGATTGACCCCTTTGCATTGAACAAAGACAACTTCAAAGATATTGCAATCAATGCAACAAAAGCGGATAAGTCGGTCTCTATCATAATGGAGCAGATTCGAAAATTTGCGAAGAAAGAGATTAAATATGCTATAGCACCGGTGCAAGCAGCGTCTGAGCAGTCTCATGAGGTGATTCATACGAGACTTGATGGGTTTGAGACACAATTGACCATCTTAGAAAGGGCAGGACTCGGGGTGATATGGGACTACTTCGGGATAAGAATACTAAGTTGAAAGCTGAGGTTGAGATGCTGAAGGTGAGAGAAGGTTGTCTTAAATGATCCTAATCCGATGACCCAGGTTAAGTTGGAGGATTTCATACAGGTTGAAAATTTGACTTCACGATACAGAACAACGGTAAAAGAAAATGGGACGACATGGATCCATCGGGTGAGGATCCGGATGAAGTGATTCGGAGGTTGCACTTATTGGAGGATGAGAGTTTGCAGTTGGATGTGCATAATTCTCTGCGTGACAATTATCATGATCTGGCTGGTACCGCATCCAGTCACCTACCAGTGGAGTCGATACTGCCCAGCCAGCCCATCATGCCGGTTGAGCCCATTGTTCCTGTTACTACTGAGACAGTTACTACTGACACTGATGTTGCAGCTCTGACTGTGGAGGTGGCACTGTCTCGAGATGATCATAGTATCTAGTGCGCCTCAGGTCCCCTTACCCTTGCTTGTGCTTATTTTGATGCATGGGGGACAATGCATAGTTTTTGGTTAGGGGTAGGGCTACTATAGTTGTTGTATTTTGTAGATATGTATTTAGGACCCCCTCGGCTTTTCTTTGCCAGAGTTCTTTTCCTGAGGGGTTTTATTTCTATTGAAACTGGCATGTTTAGGTTGTTTAGGTAAAATAGAGTAATTATGACTTAGATGATAGTGGCGATGAACTTAGGGCATGACATGTATGATATGTATTTTGATGAAAAGATGACCCCTCTCCGAAAAGTTTGTATGTTCTCGGAATGTGTTAGTGAATTGAAATGCATGCTTCTTTTTGTGACATCTTGAGTATTGTGGTATCGTGTGTGATGAATGTTTGCTTGGGTAGTCACTTTTCTTAACAATCCTTATGACATTGTGAGTGTGAGATGTTAGCATTTGTTCATGCATTGCTTTTGCAATCTAGAACTTGCCTGGCTAGTCATGCTTGAATTCTAAGGACAGTTTGGTTGTTAAGATGATCTTAAGCCTTCTTTGTAACCATGTTGTCTTATAAGCCTTACTCGTTCATGTATATGATCCCTAGTCTTCTCCTTTGAGCCTTTGATCCTTTTCTTGACTAGCCGTTAACTAACCCATACCCTTGTTTGAAATAGTCCTATTTTTGCACATTTTCCCTCCTTAACACTATTAGATGAAAACGAGGCCAAAATCCTAAGTTGGAGGTAAAACATGTGTGAAAGAGTCCTAAAATCTAAGTTGGGGGTGGTGTGAGTTACCTGTAGAGGACTCGATGTGGTTGTTTTGTAGTTATTATAAATTCTTATTTAAAAAAAAAAACTGAAAATCGTTGCACAAAACGATAGTTAATATGTAGTAGTTTGTTAAACCACATCGAAGTTGAAAAAGTAAGAAAGAAAGGAAAATAAAGGAAGAGAAATGTAGTGTTCAAGGAGGGCGAGTCACTAATACCCAAATATCTATTCTACCCATCCCTAAGCCTACATTACAAGCCGAGAAAAAGTCCTAGTGTGATCACAACCAAGCCGTCCGAAGTTGAAGGCATTGAAAATAAGGGCAAGCATATGGCATTTGCATTTGTAATATATGAAATTCCTTGTGAGTGTTCGCCTCCTTCTTTGTCTTTGTCTCGTTTCTTCTTGTACATATGTGTTTGGGACATTCTTTGGCCTTTGCGAGCATAAGGTTTAAATGAAATGTGAAAACAAATGACTGCCCGAAGTAGCGTTTGTATATACATTATTAGTTCCAATAACTTTATGTCATGTATTAAAGCTTTATTGTGAATCATAACATATTTTGAGTGATACATCTTGTCTTGAAATTGTGAAATTGAGAGGGTCAATAGTGAGAAAAATGCATGGCGGTAGTTCTTAGCCAAAACCATTGTAGACATTTTTACTTGGTGTATCTAAGCTTTTAGTTGAGTCGTTTGTGTTGTGTTGCTTGCATGAGGACAAGCAAAGACTTCAAGTTGGGGGTGTTGATGTGTAGTGGAATTACAGCACATTTGATACCTTTTGACGATGAGTTTTACCTATTTTTAAGCAAGTAAGTGTCGTTTGATGTGTATTTGTGTATTTCAGGTAATTGAAGGTTCAAAGGACAAAAACAAGGAAATTGCATAAACTGGCACAAAAAGTGGATAAGTAAGGACTGTACATATTTGTACGGGATATACTCTTGGTCATGTATAAGTGAGCAAAGGACTAGAGAGTTGAACTTGAAGAACTATGGATACGGTCGAGAAATACGGACCGTGTATGTTTATACGGTCTGTATCTTGTCTCGTACTTTGAAGATTGGAAAACTGAAGGAAGACAGATATGGACCATACTTCTAAATACGGACCGTATAAGTTGCTCGTATATTTTGACCTAGCAGAGAAATATGGTGATCGTATTTTGATATGCGGTCAGAACTTAATTGTACGGACAGTATCTTATGCCGTCAGGGGCAATTTTGTCAGGTGTAATTCCGTATTTTTGGTATGTACCATTCATTGTTAGACTTTATTCTTTGACTTCATAGCATTGAATACTTTATCGCTTTGAAGCTTTTGAGACAGATTACAACTTTTTCATCTTTATTAAATACATAAGCATTATGACTTGTTTAATATTTTGTTGTTCGTTCTTCAATATGAATAGCTAAATTTAATACTAAGGTTGTGAACCCAATGATGGGTGTCATGTGATTGGGAATTGGGATTGATATATGCATAATGGATTATTAGGGTTTACTTATTCTTCATTCTTTAATGCTAGTTGATGGTTGCAAACATTAGCTTATGCCATAAACTTTTCTTTATTTGGGAAAATAAGTTAGGGTAGGGTTTGGTAAGAGCAAGTAACAAGAACTCGGGGTGTTAACCCTTGTTTAATAGATTCACTTAGAAATAAGAGGGGTTTACTTGGCATATATTAACCGTTCTTCATATCGACTCTTTTATATTTGGGAAAATGATAAAGAGAATAGTCCTTAACTATTGGGAAATATTAGGGAGTCTATTAAAGGTTAAGTGCATTCATACAACAATCCATTAGAAGTATATCAAGATCAATACTCATAGCATACACTTCATTTAAAGAGGGACACAACCTTGATTTCTTTAATCCATTCAATTACAAGAAAATCAACAAACAATATTTTACAAACTCAATGGAGTACGAAATTAGACCAGAAGAAACTACTCAACTACATTAGTAAGCTTTTCACACCCTATTCCCTGTGGGATTCGACCCCAATGTAGTTGGGTTACTATATTTGACAACTTCTCGTTATGCCATTTATTAGGCATAATTTAAGCGTATCAGGTCTCGATTGGGCGAATGTTTCCTGTACTTGCCAACTTTTGAAAGATGCTCGCATACCAGTATTTAAAAATGGTGAAGTGATAATGCCAAATTCTAGTGTCCAGCGTGATTCCTTCACTAAGGATGATTAGATCATAGACCAATAAAGAATGTATGTGATCCCCACAGGTTACGAATTGTCTTGTCGTCAATCAGTCTTATGATCCTCCTTGTGAGGGCCACGCATTCATCGGCGGTCTGGCCGTGTTTATTTTTGTGGAATAGGCACCTTTTTGTGCACATAAATTGGAGACATGGTGGGAGCCTCTCATGAGTAGAGCACGCAGCCCCCACGGTTTTTATTTTTTTCGTAGAGTCCTCGCATCGTACATGCCCTGGTGTGACTTTGTAGGGGCATGCATCGTCTTTGAGGGCAGTTACCTACCAAGTTGGTGATGGTGGGCAGGTGGATCCTTGAGGTGTCTCGTAATTCTCAGCTTTAGCAACAGAGGCAGCAGTGGTGGCCCTTTTGGATGGCTGACTCCTCTCCTTTTCATTTGGTTCGGACTCCTCTTTGAGAACCTCGTTTCTTTCTTGGGCATATCCTATTTGCTCAAAAGTGGTATATAACTTCGTGTCATTCCTTTGACCTCATTTGTAAGGTTCTCATGATAGTGTTCCAGCCCAATAGCTTCTTTTGGCAGGCTTGTAACCAAGTCTAAAATTCGATCGACCTCTTTGATATTTTCCTTGACCAATTTGATCTTTTCTTCTAGCTTGAGAATCTTCTCACGGAGTGAGTCCTCGCTTTCTTCCTCACTAACCAAGTTGACAATGGGGGTGGTGGCACTTTGGCTATCTTGAGCGTCCATGATAGCAAGTCAACCTTTTAGAGTTGTAAATAGTTAGTCATTTTGGCATATGATATTTTTTGGCTATTTTGGTATTCTTTTGTGTTTTTCTTTTGGGCAGTGGTCGGAATGTAGCATCAAGCAATCATTTAGATGGAACATGTGAAAGCATATAGGCACACAATCATATAATTGCAATAAATTATGCTAGACGCATTCTTAAGACCTTTGAGCAAGGCTCTTCTAGTCGTTTGAAACATGATTTTGCCATTTGTTGAGTCAAACCACTGCCCCCATAAATCCTAGTTTTCATTAACAATATTTTTCCCAAAGCGGTTACAAAATATGATAAAGCTGACAAGGGGCTATAAATAAAAGAAAAATCAACAGAAGTGGCCTTTAGTGGTGGATGGTAATGCTCTCTCAGTCCTAGCCTTCTTGGCCCTTCGAAGGGTGGTCTGAATCCTGAGATGAGTCGATGTCAGCAATGACTCCATTAGGAGCCTTCTCTCTGTGAATGTCATGGTGCACTCTCATCCATCACTTTCTTCATGCGATCATCAAGATCGTCCAAGCACTCGTGTGTGAACCCCAACTTGTTTGTCAAGCTAGCTATAATGGCTTGATCACATTTAATCTTCTCTAAGCATTTGGCATCCCTATCATCGGCTCGCCTTTGGGTCAAATGAGCCTTGATCTCGTTTAACACAGTGATAAAGGTTGGGTACAGGAGTGAGAGTACCTTACAAATGTGCCCTCAACCAATCCTTATAGTCTTCGTTACACACATGGTGGAACCTTTCACGAGCCAAAGACTTGAGACCCAAGTTATGTGACCATTCCACTCTCGGACGATATCCCCAGCATTTCAGACCTTGTCCTTCTCATATTCAATCATATACTCTCCTACGTTCTCTACTTGGGGAATTATTTGGGTTCTACCAAATTGTCTCAAGACCCGGGCAGGTGCATAAGGGCGGATCCCTCGGATTCCCATAAGTGGTAGAAATGGGCATTTTCTACCTCTAACTACAACTCGCTCGGATATGAAATCGGGAAACATCCATTGTATGTTGTCTTCCTTAAGCCTTGAAAAGAGGAAGGCCCAACCTTGTTTGGTTTGGTGTCCAAAATTCAGACAGTGTGCTTTGAGGCGTCCTTTCTATTGTGATTGCATAGATATTGGGGACCCTCGGATTTATTCAAATGTTTGATGATCCACCACTGTAACGACAGATTGCACCCTTAGAAGTACCTACAGTGATTTCAGCATAGACTCAAGGCTTGGTACATGTCAACAGGGATCACGGGGACCAAGTCAAAGTATTTGATTTCTTCATTTGTGGTTATGCCATGAAAGATAGCATAGGTGACAAAAATGACTCGGGTGTCTATGGCTTGGTGCCTATCTTTGGGAAAGATCGTGAGTCCCAATAGGCATATGGAAAAGGCTAAGGGTCGAGTAGCTTTCCAATCGGCAAAGGTTCGAAATTCCATGGAGTAGTCGAAGAATCCCCTTTTGGTTACGAATCGGTTGTACAAATCCCTAAAGGATATGGTTAGACTGAAGATCTAATTGGCATGGGAGAAGGATAGTAGTTTCAGGATTTTATCGAGGGTATGCTTGTGTGGGATTAAAAGGTGATGGTCGGGTTTGTTCCTCCTCCTTAAGCAAGTTCTGTTGTTATCTATGCAATCTCGGATTTCCTCCAAAGTTGGGATCATCTCTACATCTCTAAACCTAAACACCATCCTATCACAATCCCCTTATCCCGCGAGCATTTCGATTAGCTCCCTACAACCTTTTCATAATTATAAACGAGGGTAGGTGTCCTAAGCAATTTGTGACTTCCCTTTGTAATGCATCATCTAACCAACCCTACCAAATTCTCAGTATATCGAGTGCCTCTAGGACCATGTCGAACTTTAGATTGGCCGACATCTACAAAATAAAAGACCGTTAATTTTCTCCCCCTCCCCCCCCCCCCCCCCCCCTCCAAAGGACAATGGTTCACCACATAGGCACAAATCATGTTTCCAATTAGCATATAGTGGGATGCCGTGTCTTCGGGTCATAGACCGTCTTGACACAAGGTAGTCTCTTAATGGGCTTAGATACGTCTCACGTATCTAAGCCCGTCTAGGTGAGCATGCGCTAGTCTGTTAACATTTGGCTTCACTCTATCCTAGACAATACTAGAGTGGGCTTTTCAAATGACTTTGGCACAAGAGTGGACTACTCGAGATAAACCGTTGTTGGCTGTTGGAAGACCGCGAACAAACTACACCTTCAACGTGTTCCAAAGAAATAATTTGATTTTTTAGTTAAGGTTCAACCGCGAGCCTGCGTGTCGCCTTTGAAACCATGCAGTTTTTTGCTATTTTGGCGGAGTTTATGATATGCATGCAATGACAATTATATATACAAGAAAGTAAATAGATAAGAAAATAAATACAATAAATCACATTACATTGAAACCCTTATGGTTAAAATCTATTTGAAAAATCTCCAGCAGAGTCGTCATCTATTACGGTTCACTTTTATGCGAGGCATAAAAGCTACTTCGAATTTACGAACTCTTTTGGATTTTTTGTTTTTAAGGGTCCTCACCTAATATATAAGGTAAATTAGGAAAATCAAGTAAAAAGGTTTAGTCAAACAAGAGGTAAATCCTTTTAAAACCACAGTTCGAGGTAAGGGCTCTGATGATTCCTCAAGGAAGGCGTTAGGACACCTCGATATTAAGAATACATAGAATACGGTTGACCTTCGAGCTTCAATGTGTGATTTGTAATTATTTTCTTAAATAGTTTAAAATCTTGTATATCTTGTCATGGCATATCATTTTAAAACAATATCGCAAAAAGTTCTTTTGTTTGGAAAAAAAAAAGGAGTTGAATCCCTTTTTTGAAAATGCATATAAGGTTTGGAATGGTCATTTCATTTCCAGATCAAAAACACACCCAAGATTTCTCTTTAGTAGAGTTCCACTTAATTTTTGGTCCAAATGTCATATCCCTTTTGCCCCTTATAAGTTTCATAACAAGTGTATCTCTTTTTGTAAAAATGTCATGTGACTCATACAAGTTTATAAAAGTTTAGCAAACTTTCTATTTTTTATTTGTTGAAGGCCAACTATACTCCATTTTGAACATTTCCTTCAAAACTAAGGTCCAAAAATATTCCCTTTATGTTATTGCAATTAGAGTGGGCTTGGCCCAAAGAGGTTTGAAAAAACTTTTAAGCCACTCGAACCACTTAAAATCCATTTCAATAAAACTTACTTTCAAAATTGTTTTCCCTTAACCCTTAGTAAGTTCTTGAGTTTGAAAAATAAGAAATGAATTTTCATCAAAATCTCTGCCGTTTCCATTCTTTCTGTTTTTGTGAAGAGAAAACAAAATTTATTTCTTTTGTCACGTTTTTCGAAAGAATATCATTCTCTATCTTTTGTCGGGTCTAATTTTGAAATGGTACAGGTTCCTATCCATTCTAAACGATATATGCATTATTTGCCTAAGACGACTAGGTTATAACCTGTAGGGTTTCAATATTAGGAGCCCTACTCATATTCCAAAGGCGCTACTTCAATTCAACCGCAAGCCCCCCCCCCCCCCCCCCCCCCTTCTATTGCACAACTTCAAAAAGCTATAAACAAAGTACCAAAGTGGTTGCGGGAACGATACGCTTTGGTTACCGGCGAAGGCTTCCAAAGGCGACCAGCTTTCCATACTAGTTGTTACCTTACGCTGCCTTTTTTCCAATATTATTGAATAGCATGGCCTGGGGCTAAGATAACTCAAGTGGGAGAGCCGTGTTATGGGTGACCTTATTGCACGGTTCAGAGAGCACTTGTGTATGTGATGCAAGTGAACGTCTACGAAAAAGTTGTCGTAAAGTTTCGTTCTTCGTTCCGTCGTCGACCCTATCTATGTTTCTATGATGGCCCAAGAACACGCTCATTCTTCAGCCGTAGAGAGACTTTTGAATTGCGAGGTACCATTACGAGCTCAATATATACGAGTGTTATTCCATGAAATAACTCAAATTTCAAATAATTCACTTGCTTTAACTACTCATGCTATGGATGTAGGAGCATCAACTCCGTTCCTGTGGGATTTTGAGGAGCGAGAGATATTGTTGGAATCCTATGAAAGAGTCTCGGGAGCCAGGATGCATGCCAGTTTCATACAACCAGGTGGAATGGCACAAGATCTGCCTCTTGGCTTATGTATAGATATTGATTCATTCACACAACAATTTTCTTCTCGTATCGACGAATTAAAAGAGATGTCAACCGGCAACCGTATCTGGAAACAACGATTAGTGGATATTGGTACTGTCACTGCACAGCAAGCAAAGGATTGGGGATTCAGTGGTGTAATGTTAGGAGGTTCTGGGGTATGCTGGGATTTGCGAAAAGCAGCACCTTACGATGTTCATGACCAATTGGATCCTGACATACCAGTAGGTACCAGAGGAGATCGCTATGATCGTTACTTATTCGTATCGAAGAGATGCGACAAAGTGTTCGGATCATTGTGCAATGTCTTAATCAAATGCCTAGTGGCATGATCAAAGCCGATGATCGTAAGCTATGTCCTCCATCACGATCTCGAATGAAACTATCCATGGAATCGTGCGCCGTGTGAAACCTATATCATCGCCGTTCTTAACCGAGACTCAGATTAAGCTCCGTCTCGGAACCTTGTGGGGTTAGGAGTAAAACATCCCGAGGTTGGCGCATCTCGTTGAGCGTGGAGAAGCATTGGGAACCCCCATTTTTTTCTTCGGTATAAGCATTCATTACAAAGATATCTACAAATACATTAAGCGAAAAACTAAGAGGAACGGAGGCTGGTAAGCCTATCAAGCCCACCAGTTAACCATTTTCACTCATGGTTGGGCCTTCAAGTTGGTTCGGACTTGATAGAAGAAAGAAATGTTGGGCTTTTGGCCCAACAGCTGTGGCTGATGCAACTTGGCCCAAGGGCCCACGGTAGTGTTTCCCACAAGAAAAAAGGAGAAGGGGAAAAAGAGAAATACGGTTAGAGAGCATCTATGCTCAATAATTAATCTAACAAAATCTTAAATACTTAAACACGATCACATAGATAGGTATATACATATCAAGTATAATTATATAGAACTGAAAGTAACACAAAGGTACAAGACTGTCAAACTAAAAAGACAGGCCCAATATACATATATATATATATATATATATATATATATATATATATATATATATATATATATATATCGTAAGAAACACAGTAGGCCCAAGAGGACATCAGTAGTTAGTAGAACCAGACAAAGGCTTACTCTTATAGGAATGACACTAAAGGGATAGGCCCAATTTGTCTAATAGTGGTTCCAGTTATAAGCAACAACATGATATACTATGGATACACAAAATATTCAACCCAATATATAATGGGGTATATATATAGAGTATATATATTCCGTATACCTGATGTATATCTTGCCATAATCAATACCAGATGAGAAGGAAAAAAGAAAGAAAGAAAGAAAGAAAATTTAAGCATGCAGTAATGGATATTCATCTTAAACCAGTCTCAATACCTCAAATATACACATATAGAGAGATAACATAGACTGATATACCTCACACATTCATTTCTCCAAACTATCATTTCTTTGAGTGCACAAAAGGGACTGAATACACATCACCCAGATTTACTCATTTTAAAAGGGGAAAAGAACACAAACTCTACAAGTCATGTCAATATTTTGATATACATTTTAAATGCTGGTTTTCAGGCATAACATTTAACCAATAGAGAATACTGATTTTAGGGGCTTCCAGGTCTTAAGAAGACTGAACAGGCAACGACAAAGAACATGCACCACCAAAGTGACTATTTTGCTTTTCAAGACTAAATCATTATCGTACCATTAGTGTCAGAAAAAAAAATCACCCGAAGAAAGGGGGGAAAAGGGAGATGATCATGTAAACTCACATGGTTTTCCTCTCTTATACTTAATGAAACCTGAAAAGGTCCTATGAAATTGTGATTCAACAAAGGGGAACCCCTAGCAGCTTAGGATCAGTAGTACTAGGCTGAGTAAAAGAACTCAAAGCCTTTCCTAACTTCTCCCTAGCCCTAGAATAGTCACCCTTTACCTTACCATAGTTCAAGGACTAACCTCATAAGCTCTCTTTACTTAGGTGATCACAGCAATTCCATTTTGTACCTTAAATTAACCTTATCAGTTCAACATCTATTAGAGAAAGCCAATAATTTTACTCTTTCGGGTTCTTAGCCCTTTCAAACTATTAGTTTCACTCAAAACAGACATAACAATAAGTTGCAGGTTTTTTAATCATTTCCTTTAGCATGGTGGACATATGTGTACTCATTAAGGTCAACAAGTGGTTCTAAACACTCATAGACAAAAATTTTACCATAAAACACATATGATGATCAAAACCCTGAACATAGTTGGTGACAAATCACACATGAATCATGCACTCATTATAACTAGACATACAAAAACATGAAGAACTCCAATGAACCAGTTCTGGCATACATATGCAGTTTGGACCCATGCTTGAGCAGGTAATCAATAGCTTAGTCATATCCAATAGGTACTCATTTTGATTAATTTGAGGCAAATAAGAACTTAAACTCAGGACTTAAGGTTCATCATTCCACACACTTAAATTATCCCGAGATTTTTTCATATTCATTTTACATTAGACTAGGTAAGACATGTTGACTCAAGCCTAATAATGAGATAGGCAGATTTTCACATGTGCAGGTCTCAAGACAGCTCCAAACCACTAAAACACCATGAGTTTACAGATCAGGCTAAAATCAGGTTTCATTTTTTGTGTGAACATATAAGACCATCTAGTTCATCTAGTTCAAGTTTTCTCTGATTTGTGAACATATAAGACCAGATTTGGTTTTAAAAGGAAGCATATTATTCTTAAGCAAGGTTAAACCAGTTATTCAACATATTCTTACATGATGATTCAATATGAACATCATACAGTTGAATAGTCACTGAGTATACTTAACCAAACAATTAAACTCAAACAACTAGGCAGATTATCATTAACATCTATCTAATCTACCACTAATAGAACTAAACAAAACAATTACATAACTAGAAGACACTTAAACAATAATTCACACTTAAACAAACTAGGATAAAATAGATAAACAAGCAGACAAACAGATGGCTAGGCAATCAAATAAATTGATCAAATAAAACTAATAACTAAAGAGAAGAGGAAAGTTTACGTTTTGTAGTGGCAGCCCTTGTTGAGAATGGTGTGGAGCCTTTTTATCTCCTCCACGCTTCACAACCATGCAAAACTAAAAGAAATCAAAGGATTTCAAAAACGCAAGACCAAATTTGAACAAGAGAGGGCTTCGGGCGAACAAAAACCCTAGGTATACTCACTAATTTAGTATAAAAACCTTGAAATGGTTTTTTGCTAAAAGATGCTAGTATTTTCGTCTCTCTATAATGTGGGATTAGGGTTTGTTTATATAGAACCCCAAATCCTAGGATTTCATACTCAAACTGATGTGGGACAAGTGAATGTGGGGGGAAGGAAGGGGGGAGGGGGGCGAATCCCACCAATTCACAGCAAACCAATCAAATTCGAGTATTTGAAAATCAATAAGATAAGAACTATTAAGAATAATACAGAAAAACAAATAGAAAGAGGGGAAACCTCACCTTTGAGGTTGTCCAATGGTGGCATGAGGAGAGAGGGCAAGAGCATTAGTTTTTCTTGCCCAAAACAGACGAGCAACACTGAGAAATGTGAGATGTACACTGCTCCTTCACATATTTGGCAAAAATGCAGAGATAGTACGCAGGCGGAGTTCATTAGGGTTTGCCGCTTTCAACTGCTCAACATATGAAAATGATATGTATGCGTTGTGTGTATAGACGGTGTTGGGCCGGGTCACTCCATCTCAGACGAGGCCTGGCCAAAAAATGAAGGGGTAGGCCCAAAATTCCTTTTCACATATGTGTATATGTAATGAAAGGCTAATTTTGCCAAAAATGTGGCTATTAATGCAAGCTTAAAACTTAAACTAGTTTCGCAATTATGACCTCAATTAGCATAAAACAAATTAGCATTTCAATTTTAGGATTTTGAAAGTAATTGCAATTAGCGTCAAAAAAGAAACTGTAAAATTGAGATGTAATTGATTGTTTATTTAATTTTTCAAATTTCTTGTCTTAACGGAGTAAAATATTTATCAATCAACCATAAGTAGCTTTAAACAATTAATTTAATAATTATTTTTCACCATTTCGAATTAAAATCTTGATAAATAAGTAGGAAATGCTTAATATATACCCAATATACAGCATGATGGTATAATGGATGCTATTTTACCAAATGAAATGGCGAAATTCCATCGAAATAATTTTGTAAACCATTTTTACTTATAAAAAGGATATATTTCACTTCGTTTGTGATTCAAGAACTCCAAATAATCAAATAAAATTATTCGGGGGCAAAAATTAGGTGTCAACATCTATGAGACTAAGTTCCCTTTGTAGTAGGATCAGATAACTTGATCGACAACACAGAAGTAATTTCGGACGAAACGGGGGGAGAAAGAAACCAACACAACTTCGAAGAAGACCAGACTGACAATGTAGCTACGAACAAAACTCAGATGGATAAAGTACGGACACCGGATACCGAACCTACGGATCATCCAGAATTAGACTGGACAGATGCCGGTCCGGATAGAGAAAACGTGGAGAAAGTATAGACGGAAGGTGTCCATGCCAACGAAGTGCCACCGGAAGAACAATGGGTCGGGGTAAACGTCAAAAGCATGAATCAATTCGGTTGCACGATTACGTCACTGAAACATTCCGGAAAGAAAGTCCACGGGTCTGCCCCGATCCTCAGCAACCCTTAGGTGAGTCTTACCCTTTAGCTCAAGATATAACTTGTAATAATTTTTCCTCGCAACACCAAAGCTTCATTGCAGCAATCACCACAGGAACCGAACCAAAAACCTTTTGGAGGCAATGAAAAAGGAACATTGGAGAAAAGCCATGCAGCAAGAGGTTCAAGTATTGGAGAACAATGGAACGTGGACATTAAAAACATTGCCACCGGATAAGAAAGCTCTCGGATATCGTTGGGTGTACAAGATCAGGTACAACTGTGACGGCACAATCGAGCGTTATAAAGCTCGGTTGGTCATTTTCGAGAATAAACGGGAGGAAGAAATTGATTACAATGAAACTTTTGCTCCAATTGCTAAGGTAGTAACCGTTCGGACCCTCCTGGCAGTTGCGGCTGCGCGAAATTGGGAGTTGCATAAGATGGATGTTCATAATGTCTTCTTGCACGGTGACCTTACAGAGGAAGTTTATATGAAATTGCCACTGGATTTCGTGTTTCTAGTCCCGGCCAAGTATGTCGACTCCAAAAATCTTTGTATTGTTTGCAGCAAGCCCCATGGTACTGGTTTGGGAAATTGTCAAGTGCTTTGATGAAATATGGGTTCAAACAGTCATACTCGGATTATTCGCTCTTCACGATGCACCGTGGAAGTACGCAACTTAACGTCTTAGTCTATGTGGATGACTTGATTATCTCCGAAAACGACCATAGTGTCATTGAACAATTTAAAGACTATCTCCGTACATGCTTTCACATGAAGGATTTGAACCCTCTAAAGTATTTTCTGGGAGTTGAAATTGCACGTGGACCAACTGGGTTATTTCTCTATCGATGGAAATATGCCTTGGATATAATCTCTTGAGTCTATATTTCTTTGAGCTAAACTAATCAAAACTTCCATGGAACAGAATTACAGTTTGGCGTTGGCCAAAGGAGCCAACTTGGGTGATCCGGAACCATACCGACATCTGGTCGGTAGATTGTCAATTTTATGCGACCCGAGTTGTCGGATTGTGTGCTTGTTTTGTCCCAATTCATGTAGCAACCGAAAAAAGCACACTGGAATGCGGTTCTCCGTGTGGTGCGCTACTTGAAGAAGAACCCAGGACAAGGCATTGTGATGAAAAATGATTGTGATCTCTAGTGGTACAGATGGTGTGATTCGGACTGAGTCAAATGTCCGTTGACTCGAAAATCACTTACCAGTTATCTGCCTCGAGAGTTCACCCGGATCATGGAAAACCAAGAAGCAGCGCATTGTCTCTTGCTCGTCAGCAGAGACGGAATACCGATCAATGGCAATGACAGTCTGTGGATTGAAATGGTTACAGAGAATTTTGCATAGTTTGAGCATTGAACATAAATCTCAAGGGAAAATATATTGTGATAGTCAAGTAGCATTGTATATTGCACGAAATTTGGTGCTTCATGAACAGACTAAACACATTGAAGTCGACTGTAACTATGTCCGGGATGCACTCCAATCCGGTATAATACTTCCCAGTCATGTGTCAACTAGTGAGCAATTGGCCTATGTGTTTACAAAGGCTTTGGGCAAATCGCGCCATCAATATTTAATTAGCAAGTTGGGAATTGGAGACCCCCCCCCCCCCCCCCGTTTGGGGGGGAGGGGAATGAAACCCTATTCTAGTTTAATTTAATTTTATTATGGTGAAATTGTAATTATGGGTAGGATGTGTAGTCCTATTAGAATAGAATTACCTTATTAGTCTAGAAAAAGGAAGACCTTACTTCCACATAAGGAGGTCACTATGATGAATACAAAGTAGAACGAATTCTCCAATTATTATTGTCTCTCTAAATTCTCATCCTTGTCTCGATTTTAACATAAAGACACAATGTCCTACAGTTTTGAACAGAAAAAACATAACTTAAGGACATAATGTGCAGTAGTTTTAAATTGAAAAAATCAAACTTTAGCACACAATGTTTGACAATATCCCGAAATCTGGAACTAAAAGCTAATCGAGGAAGTGAAGAAACTGCTTCTCTCCCTTTTTTAACTGCGGCTAAACACTAAATAATGTGTTTAAGTACTAGATTGAACTTAAGTAGCGGTCCTTTTTTGGTTAGGGGTGAGTGACACTTCCACTCCTTTTTTTATCTCACTTATAACAAACCCGGCAGGGGAAAAGAGGGGGCGGGGGGGGGGGGGGAGGGGGGGGGGGGGGGGTTTGTTTGGTTGCAGAAATCTTGTAAAGTGGTGGTCAATAAACCTATAGTCGTAAATATCGCACCTTCATCATCGTCTGTTTTGGGCTTGACACGATCTCAATGTCGGCATTTCAATACTAGTTTCAACTTGTAAATGGAAGCAAACGTAGCTTACAATTCTGCTTCAGAATACATTTAAAATTTTAATTCTCAAATAGTGTTTCACTTCATGAGAAGATTCCTACATACCTAAAGCAAGAAGGTTACTTGCCCTATATCTTGGTGCTTCTACATCACATACGTAGATACATGAAGTCTTGCCCAATGCTTTATTTTGGATCTATAAGATAAATTGACAATGAAAGTCAAATTTATGCGATATCACAAAGATATTAATACTGCTAAGTCAGAAGATTGGTACATTAAGCCTGAACAAGCAGAAGCCTCTACGATCTTACTTTGTACAATTTCATAACTAAACAATTGTACTACCTATGCATAGACATATGTGGCATTGGATAGGTCATTGGAGCACCAGGAACAACTGCTCCAGGCATTGGAGGCCGGACACCATATGCCATATGTGTTGGCGGTGGAAGATTCACTGGTGTGCCAACTGCAGAAACAAAGGCCCCTCCTATTGGTTGTCCAATGCTAGTTGCTCCGTATATGCTAACACCAGGGGGAGCAGCTGGTGCCGGAGTTGGTTGTTTGCTCGGTTTGCTAGAAGAACTTCCTGCAGAAGAACCATTTGTTTGGCCAGTAATTGGACCTTGAGGCACTGAAACTTCTCCAGTGTTGACACTGGTGATGTCATGTATGCTTGATCGTCTCCTGTCTCTATTCATAGAGTTTAAGCGTATAAAGTATTTTTGAGCATGGCTGGCCACTTGTGTAGGAGTACGTGTCACAACAAAATTTCGGGAAATACTTCGCCAATCGCCTTTCCCGTATTTGTCCAAGCCAAGAAGGAACAATCTGTTTTCAAACTCATGAAGATAAAGCATTATGAGATTAATTGTCACTTCCACTATAAAGATTGAGTTAGCATCGACAAACACAAGTAGCAAAGCAAGAAAAACGACGAGAAAGAAACCAGTAAGTCATTTCAGAATGCACCACTTTTCAACTCTGCCAATGAGCACACAGCACACAAGCAAGCTCACAAAGCATCACATTAAAGGACACATTTTCAGGTATGTTTGAAAAGGATCTGGGTCGATATAAAAACTGAAAGCTTGCCCAGATGGTAACGTCATTGAGAATATACTTTTTCACTTCTCGAATTCTTTTTCTATTAGCTCTATCTAGGGGTGTACAAAGTAAACTGACAAACCGCACCAAACCGATAAACTGAGTCAAACCTAGAAAAAAACCCGACTAGTGGTTTGGTTTGACTTGGTTTGGTGTTGGAAAAAAAAAAACCCGACCATAATTGGTTTGGTTTGGTTTGGTTTTAACTAAAAAAAGTCAAACCGAACCAAACCAACCCGACATTACATGTATTCAATTTTTAAAACATTTTATACATAAAAATATTTATTTATAATGTAATTTATAAATATTTCTTAAATTTTTTCGTAGTTTTTTATCTATTATCATATTATTCAAGCTCGAACTTAGAATTTTAAATATCAATAAGTTTTATATCCTATGGATGTTAGTAACTCAAATAAAGTCCAAACCAAAACCAACTCAACACTAATGCTAACAAAAGAAATTCAATTTACCACTAGGAATGACAATAATGCTAGATATCTATTCTTTAGTTTTGCATAATTGATTTAGAGAGTGAAAATACATAACTTAAGTTTTTTTTCTTTGTCATGTTATTAATACTTATTAGTCGTACTTATTTTAGCATGACTTAGTATTTTTAGCTTATGGTCATTTTCTTTATGGCTTGTTAATTAGCAATATTTACTTTAACCGATTTTATTAGCTTTTGTTAAATATTTTAATACAATGTCATCACTCTTCTCACATTTTGTGTTATTTTCTTAAGAAAGACCTTAATTATATAATTGTATCTTAGTAGGTCTAAAGAAAATATTTAAAGTAAAAGTTATATGTTTTGTATCAAGACTATTACAAAAAAAAAACACCCGAGAAAACTCGAGGTTGAAAAATCCGAATTTTATTGGTTTGGTTTGGTGTATAAATTTAAAAATCCGACGCAATTGGTTTGGTTTGGTGTTTAAAAAATCCGAACCAACCCGGTCCATGTACATCCCTAGCTCTATCTAATACACTTTTTCTCCTGTTATTGCATAGTTCTATCCGGTAAGCTCTTTTTCCTGCTATTGCAGATATGTACAAGGAAAAATGAAAAGAAGATGAAGAGAGTCATCAAGTTAAAATAAAAACAGATTAAGAGGTTATCATAATAATAGGTTTGAGTTCAGTTATGAGGGTAATAAACTAACCCTAACCAAGCTGGGGCTACTGGATCAAACTTAGAAATTGGTTGATTTAGACTATATCTTATTTTCTCAACTTTTTTGGCTCCTGTTGATTCAATTCAATTATCTTCTTAGAGAAACCCTAAACCTAATGATCGGGAAGAAATAGGTCATGTTAGTTGAGAGACAAGAGGCTAAATCTAATGATAACTTCACACTTGATCCTTGCAACCGATGATTTTTAAATATCTGTCTGCACAAACAAGCTCAAGTTTCAGGCATTTAAGAGTCAAGAACCGGACTAGAAGCATTGGCTTACCATATTCGGACTGTATGCAGAGGAAATACAACCCTATGCTAAAATATCTTTTGAAATAGGAACAGCCTTGTGGTCCGCAACCACTTAACAGTTAACACACTATAAGCTCAGACCGCTTGGAAATCAAATGCCAGTTACTTATTATATTACTTATATATTACCAACAGGAATAGCCAATTTCAACAGAGAATCTACTTTGTAGGCAAAATTATCTCCCTTCTTCATGAACTAAGTCTATACATATATAAAATTAACTAGTGGTAATATGATTATAAAGAAATACTTACATTGTAGGCAGCCTTACCCTGCATTTCTAAGGCTGGGTACAATAGACCCTTGTGGTCCGGTCCTTTCCCGGACCTTGCGTGTAGCAAGAGCTTAGTGCACCCGACTGCCTTTTATTTTAACTTACTCTGTTCTTCATAGTTACTAATGCTATTGCAGGTAGCTTGAATTGGGAATATGCATAGAGTGCAAATTCAAGAGTGTTATATATTTTTGTCTTAGATGGAAAACCATATATATGAACGAGACAAACTGATCATAATCATATCACCAGCAAAATGCATAATGAAGCACTTTAAAGTGGAACGCAACAAACATTCTTACAAGCTAGACATTCAATTTCAGGAGGTTCTTTGAACAATTTCTACTGTTAGATGATAATCAGTCAGACGGTTGAAAAAATAGTTATAGGACTATACAACAACTATGCCTCAATCCCAAACAAGTTGGGGTCAGCTATATGAATCCCCACTTTTTCATTTAAGCTCATTTCATATCATCAAACTAAATAATATGAAAGTGAAAAATAAGTCATATATATAATAAATAATAACAATATTAGAAGTTCTTTCACAATTCTAAAACCTATCCTCAACTAGTAGCTACTAGCTATCACCTATATGGATATTTTTCTCCCATGGTCCGCTATCTTTAGCTAAATCTGCATTGATCAAAGAAATTCTAAAACTATGTCTATGAGAGGTTAGAAGATTGTAATTGAATAAAAGACACATGTGTCGGTGTCGAATATAATACATATGATATTGTCCAGTTTAGCACACTATCCAATTTAAAAACTTAACTCTTCTAAAATCCACAACTGAACAATCTAATACTAAGACTTAACATTCTAGCAATCAACATAACCTTGATACCAAGCATTTATAGATCTTTCGAGACAATTTCCTTCCATGTAATTTTAGGTCTACCCCTTTTCCCTTTAATGCCTTCACTTACCATAGTTTCGCACCTACGGACTGGTCCATCTATAAATCGACGTAGAACATGTCCAAACCATCTCGAGTGACGTTCTCGCAGTTTATCCTCAATGCATGCTTCTTGCACCTTATGACGAATGGAGTCATCTTTTAATCTTCTCTAATCTGGTATGACCGCACATCCTTCTTAGCATCTGCATCTCTGCGACACTCATCTTGTAGATATGTTGGACTTTAGCAGCCCAGCATTCGCTACCATATAACATTGTCAGTCTTATAGTTATTCTATATAACTTACCTTTCACTATGAAAGGCATCCTTCTATCATATATATAACAACCCGGTAGCACTTCTCCGTTTCAACTATCTGGTTTTAATCCTATGAGTAACATCTTCATCTATCATTTCATTCTCTTAAAACATGTTAACCCCTATTCATAAAGGTAAATGCTTTTTTTTGAGCACTTGACAGCCAATACATCATTGTAAATGCTAGCATATACCATAAAGTTGAAATACCTGTGTTCTTGTTTTCAAATATGTAGTATCGGGGTGACAGATTCCATGCAATCTTTATCCATGGACACTAGTCAATATCATGAGAGGCAATATTTTATTTGTGCACTCTTTTTATCTGCTTCGCCAGTTTCTTCACATAATACTATCGTAACTGGGAAAGCCCCCAAATTATTACCATTTAAAATACTACTAAAATATATCTCGAAGAATAACCTCTCTATTTCTTATTATTAAGAACCAGCAGACACAGAAACAAGCCTACGTCCAACTCCCCCTCATATATTCTGCAAGCCCAACTTCTGATTCAAGGACTTGATTGGTAATCCATCCTACCATTCTAGTGCTCTACATTTTCCATTTTCCAGCCTATCTGGAAAAGATGCAACTTAAAGCCTGAGATCCACCCAAACATCAGTTGAAGCATAGATGTTACAAACTGAAGCCCCGGCCAGTGGATCTGATGGTCGGGCTTTCTTTGATCTACCTGTTTGAGATTCTGTAGTGCACCAAAAGGCTAGAGTGACATCTTAAGTAAACAGTTATAACCATCTAGTTATAGCTGAAGGAAGAAGAGAGTAAAACCACATAAAATCTATAACTGAGACTGCCCGCCATTTTTATTTTGTTCTTTTTTGCCCCCTTCTGTCTATATTCCATTCATGACAGACATCAGTTGCCACTACACACTTGACTTGGGGCAAACACACACTTCGTGTGGTGTGTAAGTTCACCAGTCAGGAGTTGAGAAGAAAAACGCCACAGAAATCCAGGAAAGATGGAAGATAAAAGTGAATGTCCTGATCATGAGGAACCCCAGAATAATGATTGAGAAGTGCACAAACTTTCTATTTCCCACCCTTTCTAGTGGTGAAGGAGTGGCTTTTCAATGAGGAAGTTTGTCAGAACAGTCTACTGAAGAATAGGATGTTGAAACTAATAGCTCTTACTGTCAACAAGTTCATTAGGAGAAGTAAGAATGGATCAGCAAGCAGATGCTTCACAAAGATAACTCACCCTTGACCTCTAAACAGATGCCTTTTCGAAACTACTCTCCTTGACTCAGCCTATAAATTGTCCTCTTTTTCAAATACTGGACATCCAATTCTATCATAAGTCATCATGGCTATACATGTGTTGAGCTTGATATATTCTGGATCAGCTAGTTAAAAGATAGTGAGAGCTTCTACTCCCCAATTCAATCCTGCCAATGACCTAATAATAACAGCAGAATGCCTCTAAGATACTAGGGAATAAGCTGATCAAGACAAAGCAAAACAACAACTGCATTTGTTTCTTTTCGTGATGAATTTGTGCATTTTCCTTTTATTTGTAACATATTTGGCACAAAAACTACTTCATAAATGTATTATTTGGGAAATTAGAAAATTGCTTGTGTTAGGAAAATTGTTGACATTTCATATATGATGCAAATAACAGATAGTTGAATCTATTCTTTTCGATGACAAGGGAACCCGCAGCCGCTACCCTTTGGGTGCGCATAGGGTAAACCCCGCTCCTGTGTCATAGCCCGCAAACCACACAGGAGAGATAGCCCAGACTAGGCAAGCCTTGAATTAAATAGATAGTTGAATCTTGTAGTTTGAATTACATATAATACGACCTTTGTATATTGTACATGTGATTAGTTTTGGTACCAATAATCCGTGTAATGGTCAGTTTGGGAAGAATAAGCTAAAAGAGTTAAAAATTTAAATCAAGATCAAACAATAATCAAAAACGAAATTAAAATGACAGATTATTATAATTTTGAATTACAATGTGAAATAATCTCATAAGGATTATGCTTTTCTTTTTTTAATTCTAATCTCATAAGGATAATTCTTTTATATGAAGGTTATTGATAGCAGTCCACCTTTTTTATTGATTGGTAATTGATAGCTGTCCACATAAATGAAGAGTATTTCTCCACATTAATGATTTTTAATAACATTTAAGTAAAACATAATCCCCCTCCCCCCCTTGTGCCTTGTTTCTAAAGGTAGGAATCTCAGGAACCCAATTTTCACATAAAGGACTGACCCAACCCGCCACCTGCCCTGCCCCATAAAAAAAGCAAAATTAAGTTTTGCCCAGCCCGCCTGCCCGGGTCCAGCCTCATTTACTTGTTCCCCTACCCTGCCCTGCCCCATTGCCATCTCTAATAATGATCCATCAAAATAAATAAATAAATAAATAAGTGATGTCTTCTGGATACATGCATCTAAAACTTTTCAAGCCTAGAGGTTCAAATTTGCTTACATGCTTTCTAGGCAACTTGACTCTCATCTTAAAGCTTGTGCGTTTGTGTGCGCATCACGGTATCTTTTTATTTATCAAATAATATAGCACTGCGAGAACTATTTAAAGCATTAAATATAAACAGGACAGGGTAGGGCAGGGCTAAAACAGGAAACAATGTCAAATGGGGCAGGACAGGTCAAAACTTTGGCCGTCAAGACTTGCCTGCCCCGCCTCCTCCCCCACTCCCACCCCACCTGCTCCCATTTACATCCCTAGGTAAGAGCATATCCAGGGATGTGTGGGTTAGGCGCGCATTACGGATTTTAATCCTGCTACATATGATAACACGGGATTTAAGTGGAGAAGGGTACAAGGTCTGGCCAATTATTCACGAGTAAATGGAACCGTGCACCACTGGTCCTCCGATATTTCTCGGTTATCAACAAAAAATTTAGAATTATTTAACTAAAAATGTTACTTTCTGAGGAAGACCTAATTAACCAAAAATCTGTTGAGGCGCTAAGATTATAGTAGCAATAGCAAACTCCAAGCCAATTCCTACTTCAATTTATCACTTATAACTGAAAACCTTAGATACTGCTACAATTTACAATTATTAATTGTGAATGATTGCCTACATATTAGTTCTATCCATAGACATGTACATATGTTCTGACGATGCATTTATGGAGAGTCATCGACCTGTCTATCCTTGATGTCATCATGGATCTTTCTCCCTTTTGTCCATGTAAAATTCAAAACAAAGGAGAAGGTCAATGAACTCCATCTCTTCTATGATGCCCGAAAATTCTATGAATTAGGTATGCTCTTGAAGCATGTTTCTCCACAATGTCTGGTTACATTAAAATCTCCGACATCACCCAAAGTCCATTTGATAGAGATCCATCAATTTTCTTTTTTGATCAAGTAAAAGTATTTTCATTCATAAACACGGCCCAACTTGCCATATACAAGGGGTATACCATAAGGTAAAGAATCTACAAAAGGATATGATTCTCTACAAACTCCACTCAATCGTCTATACAACAAGGAACTTCCTGTGTGCACCAAAAGAAAATAAGGAAACGGAGACTACTCCTCAACTGAGAGAAACTCAACTCTACTTCTTCAAAAGCTCTCCTATTTATCTCTCTCCACACAATCCACATTAACGCAAGTAGAACCATGTTCCAAGCCCTTCGCCTTCTCCTCCTTCTCCCGCTCTTCCATCTGAAAATCAAATCTTTCACAGTTTGCTCATGCAGTGCGAAACCACCAAAGCATATCCCACCATAACCTCATGGTTAGCCCGCAATGTTGAAGAAGATTATCCACGTCCTCGCCTGCCTCTTTACACATGTAACACCAACTGATACAGACAACCTTCCAGCCTTCTAAGATTTTACAACAACATACCCAGTGGAATCCCACAATGTGGGATCTGGGGAGGGTAAAGTGTACGCAGACCTTACCTCTACCTCCGAAGGTAGAGAGGTTGTTTCCGAAAGACCCCCGACTCAAGAGAAAGCGTGACAAAAAAGGTTAGATACGGACAAGGGGAGCAAAGCAGTATTAAAATGAAAATAGCGAGAGCGACAAAGCTATGATAAAGTAGCCCGAAAAAAAGGCAGTAGCTATCACAGATAAATAAGGTAAAAGGCAGTAACTACAGTCGATATACAACAGCATACACTAATCCTACTACAAGAAATAACAAAATGTAATAGAAGTCGAAGAGCAAGAAGCTATACAAGTACTACTACTACTATTGACCTTCTAAATAGAGCAACTCGCGACTACCTACTACCCTTCTACTCTTATCCGTGTCCTCCATAACCTTCTATCTAAGGTCATGTCCTCAGCAAGCTGAACCTTCCCCATGTCCTATCTAATTACCTCTCCCCAATACTTCTTCGGCCTGCCCCTACCTCTCCTGAAACCGTCCATAGCCAACTTCTCACACCTCCACACTAGGGTCTCCGTGCCTCTCCTCTGCACATAACCAAACCATCTTAGCCTCATTTCCCGCATCTTATCATCCACCGAGGCCACTCCCACTTTGTCCCAGATATCTTCATCTCTAATCCTATCTCTCATAGTATACTTGTACATCCATCGCAACATCCTTATTTCCACAACTTTCATCTTCTGAACGTGAGAGTTCTTGACTGGCCAACATTCCACCCATACAACATAGTTGATCCAACCACCGCTCTGTAGAACTTGCCTTTAAGTTTCGGAGGCACCTTTTTGTCACACAAGACTCCGGATGCTAGCCTCCATTTTATCCATCCTGCCCCAATATGATGTTTGACATCATCATCGATCTCACCATTCCCTTAGATAATAGACCCAAGATACTTAAAACTTCCTTTCTTTTGAATGACCTGGGTACCAATCCTCACTTCAACACTAGCCTCATGTGCTGCGTCACTGAACTTGCACTCCAAATATTCCGTCTTGGTCAAACCCTTTAGACTCCAGGGTCTCTCGCCAAACCTCCAGCTTAGCGTTAACTCCACTGCGAGTCTCGTCAATCAGAACTATGTCATCCGCGAATAACATACACCATGGCATCTCACCTTGGATTTGTCGTGTCAATCCACCCATCACCAAGGTGAATAGAAACGGGCTGAGAGCCGATCCCTAGTGCAACCCCATCATCCTTCTAAGATTTTCCGCTGTCAAAATCATCCCTAACAGCTAGCCAAGTGAAAAAGCACACTTCCCTCGGTACCTTTGGAATCCATATTGCATTACATGGAAAACATGCTCCTCTCTAACCAAAAGTCTCATAAAAAGACTTCACAGAGAACACTCTGTTATTCCCCAGGCCCCACCACCAAACACCGGGGTTATCAACCGGATTGACTTGCCTATGTAGCAAGGCTAACAATCTTTGAACTCCTAATCTTGAAATTCCCTTCTAAATCTCAAGTCACAAAAAATCTCTCCACCTTGTGTCCCCTAATTTGTTGAATTGTCAAGTTTCTTTGGCAAGATATTATGTACAATCTCTAGAATACATCAAATATACCTAAGAATGCAGTCAATTCATACAACATCTCAGTTCACTCATCCCTTCCTTCATAGCCTATACAATGCTGAGATTAACCGAGTGAAACAGGAATAGCGTGAGAACTACTTTTCTACATGACCACAATCTCCTAACCCAAAGAATAAAATGCCACCACTACCTTCTCCTGAGTTAATGACAGCTCAATCCACACCTATTTGCCATGTAAGTGTTACCAAGCCCTGTGTCCCCACTCCAATTGTAGTTTCCTAAGCAATAAAAGTCAGTAATCGTTCTATGGACCAATATTCAGAATCTTCTTTTGTTCCTACTATTTGACCCCCTACATTTCAACGGATAGGAAATCCAAATATTTCTGATTCCCAAAAGTTTTTCTTCATCTAATTCAATACTTTTGCTTAACAAAATAAGTATTGAAGTGTGTGACCATCTCATCTAGAAGCTTAAGCTATTGGAGAGAATTGTTAGAGAGAGCACACTTTTATTTGTTTAGTTATATCTTTATGGCGTCACCTCGCGTGCAAGCCTAATTCTTTTCCACGGCCAAGCATGTGATTTTTTTAAAAAGAAATATGGGTAGCAGTGAGACTTGAACCCAGGACCTCTGTCTGCTCTAATGTCATGTTTAAGTGTGTGACCATCTCATCTAAAAGCGTAAGTTGTTAGAGAGAACTCACTTTTATTTATTTAATTATGTCTTTAACAATAAGTTTGGTGAAGATACATGCACTATTCTTCCTCCACCTAAGGTAGGAGGTATGCTTTTGGGATATGTTCTAAGGACTCATCACCCCATCCCAAAATCAGTCACCTCTGGTATGGCTGCAACCTCTAAATGGAAGGTCAGAAAAAACTCCAATTCTTTATTTTATGTCAAATCATTTTGGCGGACCTCTTACAAAGGGCTATGTTATAAGCTACTTCCTGTAAGTGTAACTTCAAGAAATCTACCTTCTTAACTATTATTTTAAAGGCCTCAATGTCTACATCTACTGGATCTAGGAACAAAGAATAGCCAAAGGCCATAGTTTTGCTGGAAATTATGCCAAGTTTCTCCCAATATATCCACTTTGTTCACCAAATTTCTTTCTTCCATTTAGCAACCTGAATAGGCACATAGACAAGAAGATCTCCAGGTGTGCAATTGGATTCGAGTCTAGTCTGTTTTACCAAGTACATCGCACCCCTTGAATTCTCACATTTCCCTTTGAAAATTTCATACAATTTAATTTTGAATTGTATGATTGATCAAGCACATGTCTCCTAACCCTCACAAAAAGAGAGCTTCATTTCATACTACCAAATTCTTCATTGGTTGTTTATAGGTGTTTGCCGAATGGCCAACACCTCCTAAATTTATCAATCATTTTGAAATCTTCTCCAAGCTTACCCAAGTGGTAGATTTTACCTCTATACAGATCTTAATTTCTAATCTCAGACTAACAGAAATGTGGTTGTCCCTCCATTTCACACAAATTCTATCATACTTAAGATGCCAGTGTCTGCATTGCCTAAATCAATAAAATCACCACAAAACCTCAACAACAACAACATATGGGTAGAGTGTACGCAAATCTTACCCCTACCTTGGGAGATAGGGAGGTTATTTCCGAAAGACCCTCGGCTCTAGAGAAAGCAGGGCAAAAAGTCAGCCAAGAATTGATGAAAGTAAAGGAACCATGGCAAAACACTATAAATAAGCAGTATGAAAATAAATAACAGTAAATGCAACAAACTAATACGATAATCGAAGCATAAGAGACATCAGAAAGTAACAGGAAATCAAAGGGCAAGGAACTACAAAGATAATACTACGCCTACTAATACGGAATGGATACACGGGACTACGCTCCACTACCTACTAACCTTCTACCCTAATTCACGTCCTCCACAACCCCCTATCTAAGGCCATGTCCTCGGTAAGCTGCAACTGCGCCATGTCCTGCCTAATCACTTCTCCCCAATACTTCTGCGGCCTACCTCTACCTCTCCTAAAATCATCCACCACAAAACCTCAATTGCTCGAAAACCCTCTTTCAACCAAAGATGTAATGGTAACCCTAGAAGCCCAATCCAAATGTACTCAGGTTTTACATCTTCAAATAAAAATAACTGCCGCCTACTAAAATAAAAGAAAGTAAATGATGAAACTCCCAATTTTTGAATGAATCTTCCAAATTGTTAAATCTTTGAAGCACAAAATATTACTTCATCTAGTATGACTCTTTCCATCTCCAGCATATCTCTTTACAACCCTAAGCTTAATTCATTGAACAATTACATTTTCCAGCAACAAAAAGTGTTCTCCTTCCCTCCGTCTTCTAAGTGTTCCAGTTTCAATTCAATCACATTTCATGTCTCCATACAATGGGCTTAATTCATTGAACAATTAATTTGAAACTCACAATATTTGTTCCCAAGGAAATTGTTCAAAGTTTTGCCAGAAACAGGGGTCTTAAAGAGAAGTCTGAGTTTATCTCTGGATAAAAAATGAGAATCTTTTAAAAAAAAAAAAACTTATTTATACTTTTCGGAAAGGGGGGGGGGGGGGGGGGGGGGGGTTACAAAGCGGCCTTTTAATGAGCTTATTCACTGCTAGCAGAAGTGTCTCAGTATTGCATCAATGGTTAGCTGCAACCACAATGATGCAGAATGACACTTAACAGTTAACACAAACACTAGCAGAGGACAAGAGCCAAGACAAAAGCATTATAATGCAGGACCGAAATGCAGAATTTGTGGTGGTGGAGGGGACACAAAATACGGAGTTTTGCATGCCTTAGGCAAGAAATAGAGCAATACTTCTGATACAGTGGATGCGCTATAAACATGGACGTGCAAAATAAAAGCTTTCAAGTTGGTTAATTGCCAAATCCAGATACATGATTAATTGACTTGTAAGTTAAAGGCAACTAATAAAACATGGATGCTCAAAGGGGAGTTAAATAAGAAAACGAAACCTGGGAGAAACATCCATGACCTCGGCATCACACCTTGAACGAGTACTAGTTAGGACGAAAGCCAGCAACTTAGAAAGCTCGAGTGAAAAACACAGATTACTTAAATTAGGAATAACTTAAACCAATTAGAACTGCAAAGCAAGAAAAGAAAAACGTCGCGTTTGCCTCAAAAATTTGAAAGAAAAAAAAAATTGTAAGAAAAATGCTCCGGGATCTACTTTTCAATCAAAGGCCAAGAAGAGAGAAACCAAATGCCAAGAGAGAATTTTTTTTCAGTTCTGCGAAAGCTGCTTAAAAGTTTCAAAGTTGTTCAGTATTTGAAAAACTTTTCATCCTTGAAGTTTGGTTGAAAAACAGTTTTTGCAAAAAAATGATTTTTTTTGTTGAAGTTCTTTTTCAAAATTTTGAAGAATGCCTACTCTGAAGAGGTTTAGAGAAGCAAAGAACAGGATAGAAGGATTGGATCACAAGGTTGTATATTTTTCTTTGTCGATATGGTAAACCCATCCGGCTAACACCCCTTACAGGAGTCAATAGGCCCTTTCTCATTTTGCTACATTGTTTACTAGAACCCTTGATCTCAAAGTTGGAGGTGGCCTTTCCACTAGATTATTCCTCCCTTGCCATCGCAAGGTTGAATTCATTGTGGGAGTAAGGAAGGTTACTACTTATATCTTGAAACTACGTATCCTAATGGAACTATTTTGAGCTATGAATCCTCAGTGACTCAGTCAGTATTAATATATAAAGAAGAATTAAAGAGGCAATTTTGACAAAATCGTTTTGCGTACAAGTGTACGAACATCAAAAGAATCTAACCAGCCTTCTTGACAAAATGATGCAAGTAATGATAAACAGGGCCTTTAAGATATTTTCTCCCTGAATTTAGTTTTACTTATAGATACCCAACTATTCATATCTTAGCTCACTCATTTAACCATGGAATATTTGATATTATTACACTGGTTTCACATAAACTTTTGCTGTAAGCCACTAACTTAATACTCCATATGCACTTATCTCACATAATTTGTCAATACTGCTCAATTTCTCCTTTTCAAATTCAACCAAACAGTGTCCACATTTCTCTTTAGCATAAACATTTTAAATGGAACACCGGCATTCAACATTACTTGTTGCTTCTTATGACAAACGAAGCTTCACAAACAATAAAAGAAATACTACTCAAAGCAAGTGAGAAATGAAAGTCAAGATACTCTCTCTGCTATCATTTTACATGACACAAGCTCAAGCTTGCCAAAGCTTTATATGCAAATAAATTGTGGTACTTGCATGAGTGATATAAGCATTACAAACCATAGTCTCCAGGATCTAGAAGAAGTGACTGTAGACTCGGCATATTGTTTGAGATTTAACATGTAAACATTATGTAAGAAGCACACTTAATATTCCCAGCGCAAATTGATCAACCTTGAGCTTAGGAATACATTATTACCGACAGTGAAAAAATTCCACTGTAGCTTACCGATCGCAGAAGTGCAAGCATCTTTTACTCATTTATATGGATATACTAAAATAAGGTGACACAGGGGTAATACATGATAGTGGATAAAATAAATGGCCTGCACTTACCATTAACTTTGAAGATATGTATAGGGTAGAAAAGACTGGTAGCTACAAAGCAATGGTTACTAACCTATGCTCATCCTCAGTCCAAGCAATGCCTTTGCGGCGCTCCTGATCTGCCCTCGAAGACTTACCTCCATGATTTGATTCACCATTTAAGTTGGCACTCTTCTTTCCTGTTCCTTCATCACCACCATGGCTTGTAGAACTGTCTGAAGAAGAGTTATAACAAGGTAAAGGAACAGAGCCAGACTCGATCCGGCTAACATCATCTATTAAGAGGTCGTAGTGATTCTTAACCTCTTCTAATGTTTTCCCTGGAACATCAAACGTAATTTTCTCCCACCAATCTTCACAATCCTCAGGGTAAGTTGCCAAGGCATTCTCAAATGCCTTATCTTGCTCTCTACTCCATATGGAGCTGCTGCTACTTGACTCATCTATTGTCATCTAACCCCTTCTTACTTTTGATCGAAACAAAACGCAAGTGAATCGCTCAACAGTCCCACAAAAAAGCTTGAACAATCATCTCAAGGGAAATTACAACTTTGGGTTAAGCAACAATTTAACTGCAAGATTGGACTGCCAATAAGCTCAATGAGAAGAGAAACAAAGGAGTCTAAAAATAGCCAAACAAACTGAAAAGCAGCTCCAATAAGGGAAAGAGATGCTGATGGATCCAATGGTGGTTTCTTTCGCCAAATCAAGAACTGGACACTTGTGAATTGCTGACCATATTAATGAAGAAAAGGGACCCAACTTTAGTTAGAGCATGAGAAATATCTGAAACCAATAAAACCAAAAGATGCAATAACTGGCATTTTTGGAGGGGGGTAGCATAGACACCTTTAATTACTGACGGTGATTACAATTCCACTGGTAATTAGGGTTATGAACTAATTACCATGAAAATGACTAGCATGATAAATCCAAACATACATGAAAGACCCAGAATACCAAATTTGGATAGCAACACTATTTGAATTGCCACTTATTGATCCCCCAACTGCCAAATATTCCATTCTTGATAACAACAATTTTGACAGCACAGGCCCACAACCAAAAGCATTTTTTTCTGCTGCTCTTACTTTTACTTTACAACCTCAACTGAGTTACAGATAGTAAAACCAATCACTACTCTCTCTGTCCCACACACACCTTCCTTTCCAGTCGGTCCCAAAAAAATTGGCATATTTTTCTATTTGACAACAATTTAACGTTAAACTTTACTTTTATGCTTAACGAGATAATTTATAATCAAACAAATATTTTTAGCTTGTTTTATATCACAAGATTCGAAAGTTTCATTTACTTTTTAAACTCCGTGCCCACTCAAACTACATAACATAAATTGGGACGGAGGGAGTATGTAAAAAGTTCAGGAAAAAAAAAAAATAGTCTATATGGGATATCTATACCAAACGAGGAATAAGGAGTCGTTTTTTAACCAATTGATGCAAAGCAGTAAGTAATGAAATCACAAATTCAGTTCCTAACTACATTGAAAGCGACTACATTGACTGCTAGAAAAAGTTACCTGATGATGATATTACTGCTAACAAACAACATTTTGACACTTCTCTCTTACAAAGGAAAAAAAAAAAAAAAAAAACTTTTAAAGTTGAGTTTACTTACAGATTACCTGAAAGTAAGGAAACTTTGTTGAGCCAAAATCTTCCTTATAGTTGAGAAGTACCAGTAACCATTCAGTTAATCTTTCAATTAGGCCAGCATCATGAAAACCCCAAAATATCCTCAATATAAGTTGTCCAACTTCCAAGAATTAAAAAGTTAAAATAATAATAATGGGAACAAGAAAATGAGGATGACGTTGATACGTTATCCTGAAAAATGAAGCGTCCACAAGAATAAGAAGAGAGTGTGGGCCTATCCCAATTGCACACCTACTTGCAAAGACAGTGACAGCTCACACCATAATCAATTCTAAGGTCCCCAACTTGCTATACTCATTAATTTTGCTGACATAAAACCAAATCGAGTCTGTTAAGTGTGAAAACTGTGAATCACCTTTTTCTGTTTGGATCAGTAACAAAGTTTCAATCTTTCTGGGTTTTCACACTGAAGATGATTGCAGAAACGACCCTATCCTGAATATGTATGTGCATATATATCCATTTTAATAATGGGGTGGGTTCTGACAGGGCCAATCAGTTGTGCATAGAATAATCTATCAATACTTGTTATTAGTAGTAATATCTTTTACACTTCTTGCCCAATTATGGCTGTTTCCTTTCCTAGTTCAGTAAAAACATAACATTATTTTTATTTTAGTATAGAAGTCGATAATCGCACGGCAATTGCGTCACCAGGCAAGTAAAATGACTGTTTTATTATATTCTCTCTGTTCCATAATAAGTGTTACTTTAGTTAAAAAATACGCATATTAAAAAATCAATAATGCAATGTGAAGTTTACTAAATTACTCTTACATAATAAAAATAAATCATTTTTGGCTTTTAATTAGAGCATGCACAAGTAGTAATCCTTTTGATATTGGTAATCCAATAATATCAAGTTACAATATGGCTTTTTCAATTATCATTTAGATGTTACTTTAACTTGTCAGTTTTTGTTTAAGGGTGGAGTTGAAAAAACTAGTCAATCTATGTTTTTGATTTTCTAAGGTGACATTTATTATGGGACAAATTATTTTTGCTAGATGACACTTATTATGGGATGGAAGGAGTAATACACACCTCGCGGCGGTGGGGAAAGGTATTCAAAATAGATGGCCTTTGACTCTTCGGACGGGTATGCTAGAAAGGATGTTTGGATGTTTACTTGGATCATACGTGTATAACGTGTTTTCCAAGTAAATGTTTGATGTGGGGAGGTTCGGTCCAGTCTGTTCACCTCAATTTGCGCCCTATTTGAGACTAAAGTAGGAGGGGTGGCGACCTCGTCTTAAGGCGATTCAACATTTACTAAAAATAATTTAAACCTTATTTATATAATATAATTTTTTAATAAAAGAGATTTTGATGAACCCTTTCTGGTATCCCGACTCCTTCTATGCCTAGGGGTTGTACTTTTTGCCAAAACTATTGAAAGTTTATGCTCCTTTTAATGCATTTCTTGATGTTAAATTGTTAAATATGTGCAGAAAGTTATTCAGTAAATTGATTCTATATGTTCAATACATAAATAGTACTTTTTGTTTAGGGAGACGAATATTATCGCAGAATTAACACGTTAAATTCTCAACCATTTTAATTATACTGACATCTTCTTGAAATAAAGTTTTGCAAACATGTCACACTTCAAAACATGTTACGATATTTACTTTCATCGTATACGCTGCAATGGCATATTGTTAGCACCCTTTCATGATACTACTCTTTTAACTAATAGGAATAAATAACAAAATGTAACACTTCATTATCTAAATGTTTACCTATTATATGTATTGACTGTCATGATCCAAATCCTAAAGTTTTGTGATTGGCACCCAACAATCTCCATGTCGAGCGAACCCCAATTAATACAATTCAAGTGAACACAAGTCTAAATAAGACCATTTAATATAATACGAAAACAGTTATTTGAGTACAACATGGAGAAGCTTAAACTCAAAACAATATAGGGTGCATCAACTAAGAGAGTGAAGATATAATAAGGAAATAAATACCCTGAGTCACCGCAAACAAGGCAAGCAATCACGAGTAGTACATCAACCAACTTTGGAACCTCGCTCACAAATCTCTAGTACTCAGGTCTAAATCTGCATATAAAACGCAAGGAAGAAGGGGCGAGTATTTGAAGTACTCAGAAAATATATTGACTGTCTATCTTGATACAAAAGTAATTTATCCGAGATAAACTTGTACAGATATTATACTCAAAATAATCAATGCACAAAACACAACCTATGCATAACAAAAATGTACAATACACAAATAAAGCATTAATAGGTATGGACAACTTTCACATCTACCAAATGCATGATAACAATAGTATATAGATCACGTATCCATATTTAAAGATCTCAACTTTAGTATAACCGACATTCATACAAATTACAATGCTCAACAAGCATATAAATTTGCGTAACTATCAACTATCTCAACCGGACAATTTGTACCCCATAATCCGAACTTTACTCAAAACCGGACATGTCAGAACCGGCACCTTGTGCCTTATAGTTACCGTGCACATTGCCATGATTTTATTCCATGTTAGTGACTTTGGAGGGAGGATTCATTCCACGCAATAATTGAAATGTGTTTAGCATGCCCAAACATAATCTCAAACTAGAATTCTTAGTCTCATCAACAGAACGTGAGTCGACATACCCTAATACAGAGATTTACAAATTCAATCAACAGGAACGTGAATTCGCATGCCCTAACATAGATATCTCACATATTACAATGCGAATCATATATGTAAATCACACATGTAAACTAACTTACATGAAGTCCATTATGTTGTTCTAGCATGTAACAGATGTCTATAATATATTATACTAGTATTCTCATAATGCGTAGATAAACATATCATGCATATAACATATTATGCATAGTTTAAGTAGCTACATATATCTCATATATTACCCTAGTGCTCGCATATATGCCCGTCACCTCACATATACGGTACCTTAGATACATAATGTACGTAAAATGGTTTTTATTTGGAAAAATTTCCCCGTCGAGGTCATAGTTTTAAATCACCTCAGTCCAAGCCAAACTCAATCTACAACAATAGCTTTACCACGTACGAAATCTGTCAATGACTCCAATCTATTCAAAAGAATATTTCACGATGTCAAACAAGACCATAGAATTTGATTCCTTAATTTATTATCCGATCAAAGTCAACTCTAAAAGTCAATCTCTCAATCTATCTCTATACTTTGTGCGATGGAATATTTCTTGGCTCACATCGTCAAAACCGAAACAAAATTTAAATTCAAATTACCCATAACTCCACAAGTCCAAATTTATTCCTAGATTTCTATTTGGATGTTCAAAAAATCCTTAATTTTGTGATCCTAGAGTTTTGTGTCTTAAGTCCCAATTTTAACCATCAAATTCCATCTTTCAATGGCAAATCATTGCACAGATTAATGATATAAACTCAGGGAGACATCTAGAACACTTACCCCAATAACAAAGCTGATTTCCAAGTCTAAAATCTCCCAAAATTGAGCTCACTAAGCCCAAAAATGGTAAATAACAAGGTTGATTCGCGTATGGTCCATTTAATAGCAAGGTTTATGATTACTCTAGTAGCCCATTTTCAGCTAGATTCACTGGATTGAGAGTTCAAGGTTGGGGATGGGATGGCAGGCTTACTAGGCTTTATTGGAGTTTGCAAGTGGACTTGATGATATTTTATTGATGGCAGCTATTCGGATAATTCTAATGGTTTACACAGTTACTTGGTGATGTATTGAGGATATACAAATGGATATGGGAAGTCATTAAGGTGACCAGTTGATTTTTTACAGATTTGACATGATAGGATAATCACTTGACTGATGCACATAATACGTCATTTGAAGGTTTAAGTGGAATTAGATGATTAGTGTTGACTCATTAGCTTCATCTAGATGAAACAAGACTAAGGAATTTGAAATTAGCGAAATCGGCCTTGGATAAGGTCAATTTTTGAAGGAAATGCCTAGAAGTGGCTCAAAATAAGCACAAATTCTTTTCTGGCTAGAGAGAGTCGTGGTTTAGATTTGTGATGTGAGACGACGTGTTCACTACAGATTATTGGTACTAAATACAACTTCGAAAGGTGTAGAAGAAAGATAAGTGGAATCAGAGTATTTTACCAATACAGGTTTGGCTATGGATTGTGGCTACCACAAAAGGGTTATGGTGGCTATGATGGCATCTTGTGGAATCACTCAATTGAGTTCAGATGTATGGTTATAATCAAAGGTCAAGTAATTCGAGCGTAGTCAATTCAAATATATGAGAATTAGCTGTGGAAGAACTTTCGAGCATGGAAAAATGGAGATTTAGGTTATTGAGCTAAGCTAAAAGATATTTGACTGATAAAGTGAATAAGCGGTGCTATTGGCATGATTCTTGTCTGTGGAGGCCTTCATGAGGTTTTTTACAGAGATTCTTTGGCTGCTCTACAACTTTGGTACTTTTCTTTACCGTTCGAGGATGAACGTTTGTTTAAGTGGTAAATGATATAACAACGCGCTAGGTCATTTTGAGCTTTTTGACTCTTTTCTCCGAAATATCCTCCCCATAGCTTTATTATGGCATTCATGACTTGTGGGGATGGGTGACGCAATTCTCGAGATAGTCGGGTGAGTATCGAAGGGGAATTAGCAAAATATGGAAGGTCTTAAGTTAAGAAAATGGGAAAGTTAGACCAAAGTCAACATCGGAGGTTAACGAAATTGAATTGGAGTTTTGTCAGTTTCATGAGGTCCAGAACGTGATTTATGACTTAGTCAAGTGGTTGGTGTTGACACCCAATTTCGTCCTTCCTTTATTCCTATTTATTTCTTGGGGAATAAAAATAAAAAGAAATGAGCTAAATATTTTATTTTCGCTACTATTTTTTATTTTTACTACTATTAATATTGTTACTTTTATTTTCACCATTACTAGCAGTACACTGTTTCGTCATCATTTCATTTTCGGATTCGGACTCGTTAAATTAAGTCTTTATTTTCTACATATTAATCACTAATCACATGATACATATTATACAAGTTATATCACTTAGGAGTTAATTAATTAGAAGAATAAAATACCAATTTCAGCTATTTGAAGCCCATTTTTATAGCCCAAACGGAACTGCCCACGTCTCTTAATAACTCACCCGACCAGCCCACCATTCGTTACCCGACCCGGCCCAACAAAATAATACATCTTAGCCAAAACCTAATCCCTTTCAACAGCGCCGCATCTCTCTTCCCTTTCCCTCTCTCTCGCTCCTCCCTCTCTATCTCTCGACGAAAGCGGTAAGACCGCAGAACCCTTTCCACCCTCACAGGCCTTGCATGGTTAATTCGGGAAGGGTAATTAATGTTCCGTCAGGAGGGTCAATGCGAAGAGGCGTTTCACCCTTTTTCTGGTTTTTGTCTCGATCTGAAGCTTTAATGGCTTCTTGTCCGTTGTAAGTTCGAATCTTTGTTATCAGCCCTTTTGATTTTCTCGAGTACGAAATTTTAATGAAGCTTTGTCTCCTTCTTCTTTCGTGTCTGATCGGTGTCATAACAGGCTGACTAACGTTCGGATTTGAAAAGAATTCAACTTGAAATCCCGCTCATTTTTTGAACCCTAGACGTTTTCCTATAAATACATCTCTAAGTTCTCAGCCGAAAAAGAAAAAAGGAAGAACACTTTTGGTGATATGCAAGTTGCTTGCTTACAAAGTCCTTTTGAGTTTTCTTTTAATCTGGTCTTGAACCCCTTTTTTTTAATAAAAAAAATATACTTTTGTTGAAATATGAGATCTGTGATGAAAGATTAAGGTTTCGACGATTCGATTAGCTTTCGTCGTCACTCAGCAAAAGAATTTTAACTCCGATAGAGGCATTCTGATTTTTTACTCAAGTTTCGAATCCATTTCACAACGAGAGAGTAGATTCGAGGCCGTCGACATCCAGTTCACTGTACCCAAAACAGGTCGGCAATTTCCCTTTTCCTTGTCGTTCATTTTCATTTCTATTTGATGCATATATGAGTTGATTTCTGTAATAAGTTAAGCTATTATTAGTTGACGAACCATAACCCGTAGAGTAGTCTGAGTTGAATCATTCGTCTTCAGTATTCATAAACGTGTTAGTAATTGGATTCATGAAGGGTTAGATTAATTCCCGTCTTATTTCCATATATTGATCACATTCCAGTTCAGTGTTACTTTATTAAAATTTAGCTTGATTGAGTTTGCTGGGTTCAAATGCTAGTTTCTTTTCCGCTTTAGAATCCCATCCTGCTAATCTGCTTACATTTGTGCAAATCAGTCTTTGTTTCAATCCCGCTTGAAATGGAAAGACTAGTTTTCCTTTTTAACTTATGTGTATAAACATGCGAAGATAATTGTCTGGTTCTGTTTTGGTCCCATTTGAATCAAATTCGAAGCTCTTGAGTGATTGTCCTCAAGTGAATCAGTCACTAACAAATTTGCTCCCTAACTTTACAAAAAATGCTTCTCTTTAAGTCTATAACAAATGTTGTTTACTAGATGCTTTCCCTTTATGAGCTGATAAAGTTCTAGTCAAGTTCATACTAGTTTCAAATCTGCAATAGTGATGTCTCTTTAATCATGATTCACAGATTTTTCTTTCTCGTTTTGCCTAGGAACCAAAGAAGTAGTTGCCCTTTTCTTTTAGTTTGAATGAGAGGTTTGTTGTAGTATTTGTTACTTGACAGAATATTAATATATGTCTTCTCAAAGTTCTATTTTGGTTAAGTTCTTATCTTTACTTCAGCTAGTCTTAAGATTTCACATTGCCAAAAATAGTTGAGTCTAAAAGTTCAACCTATGTATTTTCAGCATTATATTAGCTTTTAAAACCAGAATTTGATCTAGTTGATTCAGGGTGATTAGGTGTTGTTTTAGGTTTCAACAGTCTAAAACATCCTGTAAGATGTATATGGATATCTGGCAGTACTAGTACGTTCATATGTGACTCAAATCTGTGAAATATACCTCTGTGTTTGACTCTATTTCATTGTTGGAGGAATATGTTTGTTGTTGTGCATTTGATGAATAAGATCTATGCTATATGTGTGTGTAAAGCATGAGTATTAAACTGAACTGTTTTCAGTTTCTGTGGGCAAAAGATAAAACTGGTTTTGGAAAAGATAAAAGGAATAAGTATAAATCCAGTGCCGTTTAAGAGAGAATGAAAGAGTGTCTTAACTTGAACTTTGCATGATCTACTCTTTCAACTCTTTAAAATCTGTATGAGTCGTATTTTTCTATCCTTCACCATTTGTTAAATTGAGTTAACCCTCTCTTAAAACTAAAACATGCACTGGTTTCTCTTAAATATGAATTGATGATAGGCATTTTCTAAAATCCTTTCTAGTTTTTCTTGTTAAATTATCGTCTTCATTTTGTCCCTGCAATGTTGATAGAACAGACAGGGATATCAAAACCCATCAGGGCGTGATGATTTTGTCGATGGGAATCTCTCTGATGGGAATTCCTGAATGTTTGCTTGTCGCGCTGATTTAGTTTGTGTTCTGTAAATGATGTAATACACTGTGATAAGAAGACACGAATGAAATTTTCTCTGCTTCCACCTAGATCTGCCTATATGATAAAATCAAAATGGGTCACTGGTCTGTTTTTTGAACTTACATTATATGCATTTAGTCTTATTTATTGATTATATACTGACCTTTTTCTTTCGTTCTTATGCATGACCATCGCATACGAGTCCAAGGGACTCATCATCTTCCGCATTCGGTGTTGGGCTAAAGCCCAACGAAACTCTCTTCTCGTGTCAGCCCCAATCCGCAGCCTGCAGAAAAAGAAAAGGATGCTGGGCCAAAGCCCATACGACAGCAGCCTTAAAATGGGCCGAGCCCATTTAAACATATGTGTTTTCCGTTACTCTATTTTGTGTATCTGTTTGCTTGCCTAATATCTATCTTATTTGTTATCTTTCTTGGCTTAGATGAACTCTAATAGAATTAGTGGGATAGTTTAGTGATAACGGGTAGTTAGAATTTGAACTTGCTTTCATGGTTTAATAATTTAGCCCATTTCGTCAGTTTGAAATTTTTGTTAATTGCTCTTTTATAAGTCTAAAATGGATTGAGTAATCCGATCAAGAATTAAATCCGATTTCAAATTATCTGCCTACTTTAAATTATAACTTAACATTATTTTATAAACCTTTTTAGTTTTATGGTTAATTCTATTTAAAGGCAATAAATGACCATTTCTAATAGTGATGAATCTTTTTCCAAATCTAATTCATATCTTTATTTTCCCAAACAAGGCCCAACTTTCATAAAAGAGGTAGTTATGTTTTTCACATAATAGTAGAGAGTTAATTTGTTTATTGCCTTCTTGATCTTGTTTATTACTTAATAAGCTAAGCAGTTAAAAATGAATTAATAATTGATCATTGAATTCCTATTAACGTGTTAACTAATCCAGCATATTTTTTAACATGGCTAAAGTCTTTTTCTATAAATTACTGCTTTATTCTAATTTAAATAGTAGCCTTATATTCTCCATTTTTGAAATCCGATAATACTTACAAACTATTTTCCCAAACATTTAAAATGTTGTATTGTATATTTTTAGCCTTAATTAATCAACATAAGTCCGGTCGGTTAACCATTGTTAATGGATCTTAGAGGATGTCTAATACCTTCCCTCTAGATTAGTTGAACCCTTACTCAGATCTTTTGGTTTCGTAGACATTAAAACGGAGTTACTTTAGATAATTACTGTAATTAACCTTAGGTGTCCTAATTCACCATAATAATTAGGTGGCCACTCCCTTAACTTTAATTAACCCTGGAATTACCGGGATGTTGTAAACTATTTTGACTCCGGTTAAAATAGGGTATAACAGTTGAGACGGATCCCGAGGGGCTCAGGATTAATTTGGACTTTTAGTTGAGAATCTAGTTAAGTTAAAGGATTTGAGTTGACCACGATCAATATCGGTTCAAGACGACCCCATATAGATGTTTTGAGAGTTCGAATAAGCTTGTGTGATGATTTTGAACTTGTCAGCACGTTTTGGTGAGATATTAATGAGTTTCGGATGAATTTGGGTTGTGTCGCACTTGTGGTTGGCGTTTCGACGTCGTTACTTTGGGTATAAAGGTTATCACATTGTGAAAATGAGCTCTAAATTGTGTTTTGATTGAACCATTAGATATGTATCATGATTTCAGAGTCATAGAGAATCGTCAAATTTCGAGGTCGTATGAGGGAGTTATGGTCATTTTAGTGTCGGATTCGATTGCTGGTGTTGGTGCATTGCAAATTCAAAGTGGGGTCTACCCCCTCGGCCTATATTTTTGATGTATAGTATTTCATGATGGCCTTGTCGGTTTGCACAGTTTTTGTCCAGCACAGTTGTATAGTATGTCTTTTCGGGCTCATTCCCTTTTCAGCATATTGCTCTTATGATTTAGTAGATTTCCATTTGATGACCCTCGAGGTCGACTCTTGTTTATGATTATGATATGAAAGCATGATTAGTGGTGCTTGGCAGGTAGGGCCCGGGTGCCGTCATGGCCCTCCGGTTTGGGTCGTGACAGATGCCGCCGGCGGGAGGTTCTGGGCAAATGAAAAGAAAGGTGGGCAAAATAAAAATAGTTTTTTTTTTAATTTTAATTAGTTTTTTTTTTCTTTTCTCATAATTCATCCTTTAATTATTATTGTGGCCCAAATGCCACATGTCATCTTCTAATTAGACATTCTGGCACGTCATCGCGAGTGCAATACACACACTTTATAATTTTAGCTAGTCGTCAAAAAAGTATTTCCGTGGTTCAAATCCGGAGTGGTAGAGGTATTCAATAGGTACAAGTTTGAGTTGAGGTGTCTAAGTGGAACCTGCGGATAGCTTTAAAGGCCGTCGATGACTTATGCCTATATATTAAGGATCAAATGGAGCCAAAGCTTATACATTTAGGATCATTTTGATCATTTTCTCAGTTATCAGATTTACACAATTAATTCCGCATACACTTTTTTAAAGTTCCTTATCCGGAAGTAACTGAAGTGCTAGCAATTTGTATTATACCTGTCAAGGGACCGTGTCATAAAAATTGGAGCCCGCCGGGTTGTGGGCTGGTCCGGGCCAGGCCACTAACGGTTTGGACCTGGTCAGTCTCGGGCCAGCCCGGCCCACTAGACAGGCATACATTTCGTACAGGCATATTAATAATCCTGACCCTGTTTTGTAGTCTTCCATATAAAACAACTTGCTTCTCGATTTTCCCTTTTTCCTCACTTGGTTTCTGAAAAGATGCAGGTATGAAGAAATTCCTGAGTTCAATTGTTTGTAGTTCAGATCATACACACACGTATCTGCTACTAATTGAAAAACTAAAATTTCTTCTAAAACCCTAAAGTCTGTTTCTTCCAGCGAGAACCCTAACTGTTTGTTTTGTTAATTGGGTGTAGGCAAGTGACAGGTTCAATATCAACTCGCAGCTTGAGCACTTGCAAGCTAAATATGTTGGAACTGGACATGCCGACTTGACTAGATTGTTTGTTTCCATCTTTTCCTTTATTTTACATATATGTATATCTTCTTTTATTTATCGACAATGACGCGTTTTCGTTCTTTTCTTTTGTTAAATTAATTAGGGAAACTAACGCATATGTACCTTCGGCCAAACTTAATTACCGGTGCTAGCCCAAATATACAAAACCTATACACTGATATGTACATTATACGGATGGTATATATGTGTATTATACACACAGTTTATGTATATTGTATGCATATTTAAGTATAAATATTACAATACCTATATATTTGTTTGACTATGTTTTAAATTAGATCACCCAAAAGTATTGGCCTGTAATTATCCCAATTAGTTATTATTGTAATAATAACTGTCTAAATTTAACTATTTCTTTTGGCGTAGTGAATGGGCAGTAAACATTCAACGTGATAGCTACGCGTCATATGTCGGCCACTATCCAATGTTGGCTTATTTTGCCATAGCAGAAAATGAATCCATCGGAAGGGAACGCTACAACTTTATGCAGGTTTGCATTTTATAGTGTTTCTGGTTTTGTGTTTTTGCTGTGGGTTTCTTGGTTCTTACTGTTGAGTTTTATGTTTGAATGGACTGACAATTCTTTTAGTATAGATTTGTTTGGAACAGAATTAGGCGCAAAAAGATGCATTACGGTGCTTCGAGCTGCCATATTGTAGTCTAATACGTTACCTACCACTAAAAGACCAGCTATTACCCAAGCACCATCCATTTGTCTTTCAATAAACTGTTTTTATTTCATATAAATTGAATTCTATTTCTGAAATCAAACAGTGAACAATGCATCTTTTGCCAAAATCTCAAAAGAAGGGTTTATCTGATAAAGGTAAATGGGCACGTAATAAAGTGATCAATGGATTTTGTCAATCTTGTGTGTTTTAGTTGGATTTCCTGAACTGATTGAACATAGTGTTGGAGTTGATGCTAGAACCTTGATTAGTACTAAGAGCACATGTTTTTTTTTTTTTTTTTAAATGAAGTAAATGTATTTCATTTCATAAACAGGCCGTAAACCGGCGTATACAAAAAGCTTGCACTAAGCCAGTGCGATAAAACCTAACTACAGATCTTGCAGATCCTGAATTATATCTAAAATTGCATCCACATCCTGTACAATAACCAGGTTACACCAAAAAGCTAGCAAAAAAAAGACATCTTTGTTTAAGAACTGCAAATTTTTCCTATGGTCTTCAAAAATTCTTTCGTTTCTTTCAAGCCAAACCGTCCACCATATAGCTTGAGGGATGGTATTCGAAATCTTTTGTGATTTCTTGTACATTCCTTCTTTGTTCCAACATTGCAGTAGCTCCCTCGTGGATTTTGGCATGGACCAGGACATGTGTAAGATGACAGAAACATGCTCCACATCTGAGTAGTAACTCTACAGTGCAAAAAGAGGTGGCCTACATCTTCATATTGTTCTTCACACATGTGGCACCTACTGCAAAGCTGAATTTTCCTCTTTTGGAGGTTGGAATGAGTGAGACAAGCCCTTCTAGCCACAATCCAAGAGAAGCTAGAGACCTTCAAAGGGGCCTTGCTAAGCCAAATTTTTGCCAAGGCCAAAAACCCCTGTTGTTACTTGATACCAGTTTCCTGTAACAGCTTCTGACAGTAGAGAGACCTTTGGGATGCCCCTTTCAACTGACAGAATCTGTTTTGTTGCAGTCCAACTCTATGTTGCTTAGGAGCTGAAGAAAAAGACATACTCGTTCTATTTCCCAATCATTTACATTCCTTCTAAGAAAGAGATTCCAACCATGTGTTGGATAAAATTCTGCAGTTACTACATTGTGCTGAGTTGATATTCTAAAAATATCCGAGAATTGCTCTTTAAGAGGAGTATGGCCCAACCATGCATCTTCCCAAAACTTTATTTTCCTTTCATTACCAATATGAAGCCCATATCTGCCTCAAAGTTATTCCAGCACCCTCTAATATGCTTCCGAACTCCCCTGCCATGAGCTGTTGTGGCTACTTTGGTGCACCATTGATTCTCCATAGAGAATTTTCAGTGAGCTTTTGGTTCAGTGTTTCATGATGTTATGTCAACTGGCTGACAGTAGTATCATAAACAAACGACTATGCCTATGGGCCTTTAGTCAAAAAGTGAGAAGCGAAATACACTTCTATGAAGTGCAGTGCTATTACCATAAATACCAAAATTACCTAACATATCTGGACTTAGTACAATTAACATCTAATTGCAGATATTAACATCAAAGTGCAGTTGAAGTTAGTAATTAAATCTCCAATATACAATAACAACATTATTAATCTGATGGCTCAGATTAGATATCATGTAATTAAAACAAGGTCACTGAAAGATTCCTTCAATGCAAACTTGATTTTCATCTTCAGTTAATCAACCACAAAAATAATCAGTTTGTCGTTCAATCTCATCCGATTGCTTTAGTAAATATGGAGTAGGAGAGAAAAGCAAAAGAGAAACCCAGAAGTAGCAGGTGAAGAAAAGACACATTGAAAGTATTATGTCAATGTTTGTATTTTACCTGTTTCCAAAAGAAAAAGGAAGTAAGTCAATGTTTGTTCAAAAGAAAATGAAGAATATCTGTTCTCCTGTCTTTGTTTCTAAAATTTATCCTCCCAATTTGATGAGTTCCTCTTTCTAAGAAAAGTACTTTCTGAGAGCCGCCAAAACGGGTCCATCAGTCCAAATTTGAAGGGCTGACGTCTTAAAAAAGTCTAAACTAGATGGAACTAGAAGAGGGGTCTGGCTTCCTGCTCACTGTTAAGCTCCATTTGGACTCTCTGTTAATATTATAATGGCAAACCTAATTGTAACTAGATCGATTCTATCCAGAGAGAGTGAGGTCAAAGGTTCCAAATTTTGAGCTTTGAGCTTAACTGAAAGATCAGAAGAAATACTAGCTAAATAAACAAGGTGTGCTTTCATGAACCTTCCTGTGAAGACCACTTGTTATAGATGTTACTCGGATCGCCAATGACAGGCAGGGAATTTATACAACAAGCATTCGTAGAAATTAAGAAGGTTGAATATTGTAAAACATCAGGAAAGGGTCAAAAGGGTGCCAAAATGTTGTAATAGGTGGAGTGCAATCATTTAAGGCCATTAAAGATTTCTTTTCTTTTCTTTTTTGGATTGATGGATTCTTCAGGTTTTTGTCACTTGATAGTTCTTATAAAATTTTAGTCTATTTGAAAGGGAAATAGTTGGATTATTTGGAGAACAGTGTACGTAGACATTACGGTTTGAGGCAAATCAACAGTAAAATTGCTTGATAATATCGTGCAAGGGGTAGAAAGTTCTGGTGTTGCTCCAGATGCTGCAGATATAGTTTTGGTGCTTCTTATGCCTTTGAGACAGGAACTGGAGGCCTTTAGTGGCACTAGTTCAAGCAATTTTGTGGCTTAAAAAGTAGAGGAGGTTCCATCTAGTTTTAGCACAAACATGTAGATTTGTGAGGGTGGACTTGCTAAGATCCTTAAAGTAAGCAAGGATTTACTGTGGCAATTTTATCAATCATTATGCTAGCTTACATTGGATGCCTATTAGGTAATAGTCAGGTTGAAAGCGTCTCTTAGTCAGTGTTTGCCCATTCACTTGAAGATGTTCCTGCACTAGTTTAGGTCTCACTGCCTTGTGGTACATTCTGGCTACACACAGGACTAGAGCTGGATGAGGCCTACTTCTTTCATCAAGGCTGGGGGCACATACAGAGGCGGACACAACCTTATAACATCTGGTTTATTTGAACCCAGTACTTTCAACGTTGAGTACAAATTTATGTGGAAAATTTCACTATGATTGCAACAAATCTTAGGTCTAAACCGATAATACTAAAAATATAAGAGGTTCAATGCAGTTTAAATTCATTCCGGATTCGCTTCTGGGCACGTACTTTCTTATTAATCCGCCCACTGGGCCACCAGCGTGAGGGTTGCCGCTTTTAATTTTACTAGAGAAAATTCTCTAGTGACCAAGACTTGTTCAAGGCTAGTAAGTACTTATTAAGTGTATACCTGAAGCATAAGAAAGATTCTATAAGGTCAGCCCATATCTGGCTTACTCAAATGTGCATGTTTCAATTTATTCTGTAATAATGCAGACTTTGCATGATTGTCTAATTTACTGCTTTCAATGTTTGAAAAGAATTGACAGAGCATGGAGTAGGAAAATTACTATGTCTAATAGAGTGAAATCTAAACTTCTATTCTTAAATTAGAAGAAACAACATTTACTTATTTAGCAACTATATAAAAAGTAATATAATAACAACTTTATCTGATTGTAAATATAAAAAATATTTGAAAAAATTGTAGTAAAGGTCTTGGAAAAACTGATCGACTCTCCAGAGTGTTAAAAAATGTTTGACTTATCCAAAAATTATTACTCCCTTTGTAACATTTTATATGATTTCCTTTCCTTTTTAATTGGTTCCTAGAAGAATTTGACCTTTTTATATTTTGGAAACTCTTTAACTTGAGACTTTTCAATTTACCTTAATGACATGCTTTTATAGTCGTAGAAATATCAGGAAACAAGTTCTAAGGGCTCGTTTGGTATGAGGGATAAGGATAGATAATCCCCGGATTATATTTGAGATGAGTTTATCTCACATTTGGTTGGGATAAAATCGCAGTATAATTATCCCAGGATTGTAGTGTTATTTTATCCCTGTGGGAGGCTGATAATCCCAGGATAAGTTATCCTGGGATAACTTGTTTCCAGCCAAACGATCCCTAAGAGTACTATTTGAATGTGCTAGAAGTCATTCTTTCTTAAAGTTGGTTTCCAGTAAAACACCATCATATAAAATGAAATGGAGGGAGTATATAAAATGGGGTAGAAGAGTTCTATTTTTGCTAGAACTTCAGTTGCGTGTGCACCTGAAAGCTTACTTTGGGAGTTTTAAATGTTTGATGTATTAAATTGCTTTAGAGTTTAGGCCAATCCAATGTGTCATCAATAGGAGGTGGATAAATGCATGTTCATGATGAATATACCTAGTATTGTTTTTTGAAAATGTATGCATGTCATTGATGTAAGCCAGTGAAGACCACCGGAGAGTATATACAAAAAAAGATGTATTTATAGAGTGAAGACCAAGAAAATCAATCATGGCATCCAGCACCCAAATATTGACTGATGCCATGTTGCATCAAGAGTTGAGCAAAAATATACATTTGTTCTTACGATTAACTGTGTTTTTCAAAAACTCTAGTATTTCTTTCCTTCCATATGATCCACCGCCGCAAGACGGATAATGTTCTACATTTTGAAGGAGGATTTAGACAAACGCCTCTTTTGCACGCAAACAGAAATTCCAAAGTACTTGGTTTATGAGATAATAAGTAAAGCATGTACCAATGCTAAACTATCTTGAGGGAGTGAAAGGTTAAACAAAACTACCTAAGTCAAGTGATGAGTGAAGCATCAAAGTGAATAGGAAGGAACTAGACTTCGGCAACAGAAATATGATAGAAGTAGGCCTTGTGTTGTGATCTGTTATGTGGTATATTTTCTATGCACTGTCTTATCAACAGTGTTGGTTATGCAGCATACCTCTTCAGTATGCTCTGTTTTTAAAGGGTAATAGAACTTTTCGCTAGAGATGTCGTGAGCAGACAAATGGAAGGTAACATGATTTTTTTGCGGCTAGATAAGGTGGAAATTACTTCTTGATGGGAAGTTTTCTGCACAATCAAGAGAATAACCTCCCTTCTCTTGTGTTTTTAAATATTGCTGTGGCTAAAATCTGAACTCTGGTGAAAATACTGCAGTTATAGTGAGCTGTTACCTCCAGTTGTAATTTATAATGGTAACTCTTGTTAAGCTGAGTAGCCATTGGGTACCGCTGCTAAGTTAAATATTACTGAGCGGTGAATCAAGCTGCAATATTTGCAAATTAGAATTCTGGAATGGCAACCGCATGCTATTGTTGTTTCAAATTTGTTTTCCTATCTGTTTCGCTCCCCATTGCGCCCCCCCGCCCCCCTTCTTTCCTCCTCCTCCTCCACACACCGCTACCTTAAAGAAGAAAATAAATGTAAATAATTCAGGGCTAGTTGACAACTTGTCGTGTTCTCATCCATTTCGCGCAAGATAGGGCAAATTTATATTGCATTTCTTTATCTCTGGTGTGGATGCATTATGTCATTTATTTTGGTCCCGAGCTGCTACTCATAACTCCATCTGCGCTTGTACAGAAAATGCTTTTACCTTGCGGTCTTCCACCTGAAAGGGAAGATGATTAGGAGTTGCAAATGACCATGGATGTCTCAAGGGTTAAGTCTTCTGGCAGGCCAAAACCTGGCGGCAAATGATCCTTTCAAATACTACCTGTATGACAGGAGATACATTTTAAATGTGTTTGCCGAATGATCAACTAGAAGCAAATGGTTATTTTAAATGTATTAAACTTCATCTGGTTGTTTAGTCAATCTTGTTTCTTCAAATGCTGAAAAGTTGTTCTGAACCCCGAACAGTTGCAATATATTTTTGGTCAGTGTTTATACTTTATAGTATATGTCAGCCTAGGAATATCTCTCTCTAACTTCTTACTTTTACATACAGATGTTAAGTTCTATATTTAGTAGCAGGGAGGCAAAATCATAAACCACTTTGCTAAAAAATTGTACAAATTAAATGGGCGTCACAAAAATATTCTTGGATAATCGTAGTTTATATTTGGCTAATCAATTTCAAAAGTACTTTTTGCAATATTTCATCAGCAATTTGTGCATGATCAAGGTACCAAAAGTTATTTAGGGAAAAAATTACTTCCCTAAATGCTTGGTCAAATAGACTCTAAAATAAGCTTTTCTCTGGAAAAGTAATAATAATAAGCACTTAGGATTTTTCAGAAGCTTGACAATTTATTTGTTTTAATTTGATTTGTAATAAATGAAGGTTCAGTATGGTAGGAAATTATTATTTTAATCAATCGTAATTCTTGAAGAAGTAATATGTATAAGAGAATATAATTAAAATTCAAGTAAAATTTTAAAAGTGATGCTGTATAAACTTGGTCACCACGCATTAATATTTTGATGAGTTTCTAGAGACATCAGGTAAAGTCCCTTCATATCAATGTGAGCTTTTGGGAAAAATTAGTTCGTAATCTCTAGAGTAACTCTTATTCGTTGAGTGACGGCCTTTTCACTCAGCATCATCAGATTATTGAGGTTGATTTTTATCCCTGCTCAACGGGTGGATCTTGTAGCCAAACTCCCTTCTAGCATTGCACTCGAGAGCCAATCTCCATCCGGTCGGAGGAAACCGTCGCTTTATACCAAGAAACTGTATTGCAATGGATTGAAGCCCTCCTTTTCCTTCCGTTTAGTGAGATTCTCTCTCTTTGGGAAATTGTAGCGAAACCCTCCCTTTATTCCTCAAAATTGAATGGAAAGCAAGAATTGGACTCAACACCCTCTTGAGATGCAATGGCAGCAATAATTTCCTGAACATTCTTATTCAAAATGGATGTTATTCACCATCTCAAGACTTTTATAAAGGATAGTTCTTTGCTTTAGTGTGCATAAAACTCATGTGGACACTTTTTCTGTGTCAGTACCAGCTTTAAGGCTTGACTTATTTGGATTCGCACCGAGAAGTCCCACATTGAGAGTGAAGAGCTCACTATCAAAGGTCAAGGTATGAATCCGAGAACTTTGATTAAAGATGAAGACGTACTTACTCCCCCCTCCCTTTATTCCCCAATTTGAATGTATAGCAAGAATTAGAATCAATTAATCAATCACCCTCTTGACATGTAATGGAAGCAACAGTTTCCTGAACATTCTTATCCAAAATGGATTTTATTCACCATCTCAAATGACTTTTATAAAGGATAGTTCTTTGCTTTAGTGTGCATAAAACTCATGTGAACACTTTTTCTATGTCAGTATCAGCTTAAGGCTTGACTAATTTGGATTCGCGCCGAGAAGTCCCATATTGAGAGTAAATAGCTCACTATCGAAGGCTACTTCATTCTCAGGGTATGAATCAAAGAATTTTGATTAAAGATGATGGCGTACTTACTTTTGCCTACCTCCCCCAAACACACACCAACAAACACACACACCCAAACTCTTTAAAATTGTAGAATCCATATTTATTCTTTTTTTTCCGTGGAGGTAGGCTAGTAATTAGAGATAACGTAGAGAGAAATTTGGCATCATATGATAACTTGGAACACTAAAAATCGTTTTAAAAAAAATAAAAAACAAGTTTACGAACTTGGCACACGGTAGACTACAAAATATATGTCGCATAGTTGGAAAAATCTTCCATTAATATAGTTTTAATTTTCAAATTCTATCTCTCCCTTCTGAAGGTTTTATTTTCCTCAAATATCTGAAATCTTCTCCCCAAAGTCAAATCATCACCACTATACCAATTTGAATATGTCGCCGAACCAAAGCAAACCAGTATGATGAAGCAGCAAGAGAAGAATCATAATAGGCAAAATCGACCACCAAAAATAGCCACACAATGGTAGAATAATCTAGAATGCCGAAGAAGAAAATCGAAAAATCAGAAAACGGTGCAGCGCGAAATAAAAGAGAAAAACTGAACAGCCAGAGAAGAGGGAATCTGCGTATCTTTACTTCTTCTGCTTCAATTTTGTTCTTCCTTTTTTTTTTTTTTTTTTTTGTGGGATTGCAATGGTGTTGTTAATGATTGACAGTGATAGTGTTTTTGTGGTCGTGATGTGGCGGATAATGTATGAACACAAAAAATGGGGGTTCGAGGTAGTGAATATATCCATGTATACATATGTGAATATCACATCTTATATCGTTATATACACTGTCGAATGTGTGATATACGGTAATATAAAAACGATATACATTATTGAAAAATGTGCCGGAAGAAAATCTGTGTGTGATATACAATGATATATACGATATCCATTATCGAAAAGTATTCCGAAACTGAAGCTTGCTAGGCCTTTGGCGACCGGCCATTTTTTCGGGCGAAAGAGAGTCACCTAAATTTTTTACGAATGATGTTGGGGCAGGGTTGACAAAAATTATGAAGAAAGAGAGCCTAACCGTTAGATATAACGAGTAATAACAAGTTAACAACGCTAGACCTTGCATATGAGATTACTTGATAAAATTGGTGGCGGTGATAAGGACTATCTCTAAAAAACCAATATCTGCGTGCAAAAAAAAAAAATCAAATTCGAGAAACCTCTATCGAATCCTACCATTTGATGACTGAAAACTATAGTTGTATAGTGTTTCAGATTGAGGCATGAGTTTGTGTGGAAAGTTATCAATTTGGACTCAAAAAGTGACTAAAGATATCAAAATAACCTAGGAAAAAAAAAGTGACCGAAGTACCCTTTGCGCACTAAATTAGTGCGCAAAGGGTAATATTTTTTTTCCACACAATTTTAAAGCTCTCAAATTCACGTTTTTTCCCATACTTTGACGCAAGATTAATCATATTTCAAAACTCTGAAATATTAATATTTTATACAGAACTTGATATATTTTTTTTTTGCAGACAATAATGTCGGCTCATTACATTAAGTTTACCTAAACTTTTGGATCGTCGTTTTAGGGGTTGTAAAGTGCCCCGAAGTAAGTTTTGTTTGTTTGAATGTTGTTATTGTTCAGGTTTAAGTCTTTTATTTTATAAGGTTTTGTTTTAAGTGTTTTATTTTTTAGTCAAGGCATTACTTTTTTCTGAATGTACAAATAAAAATATTATATTAAAAAATAATTCATCCAATACGAGAGGTTCAAAATAATTCATTGCAATAACCAAATAATACATCATTATTTACAATAACAAAATATTTAAAACAATACATCAAGTACGAGGCGCTCTTCTACTACGAGACGTACTTGCACCACCACGGCCTCGTAGGCTACACAAACGCTTATCATGGCCAAACTCCTTACACGTAGAGCACCTGCAAGAGTATGTCCTATCATTGACATCCATTTGATTATGAATCTGAGTTCGTGCTTTAACCCGAATTTTATGGATATACTCTTTTTTAGCAACCATTGAAAATGGCTCATTTGGCCAATAAGCTTGATCACCAAGTGGGTTGAAGTGGCTGACATATGCTTTAGCGTAACTTTTGACGCTGTATTCCGATGCCACATAACTTGTTACTGTTTTTCCCATTGCCTCGAAACACTTGACGACATGAGAACAAGGCATGTGATATGTTTGCCACTTACCACAACTGCACGTTCTCGTGCCCTCATGAATGGTATGTATGTTTCCTCCCCTACCTTGGTAATAACCTGTTCTGACTTCATACACACGTTCAGTTAAGCTATACTCGGTCATCTTGTGCAGCTGACGTTTTTGCTTGTGATGCTCCATCATTTTTAAAGGTTTTGGCATCCGTCTCCACCCTCTGCCAATATGGCTTTGGCTTTCTTGGTTCTTGTCACAAACCGCTCCACAACTTGCATGAAAGTCATTCTTACCATTGCAGTAACGGGTAGTCCCCGAGCAGATTTTAGCAAACCATTGAATGACTCCGAGCTGTTTGTTGTGAGCATCCCCCCATCTCCTGCCTTTATCAGCATGTAATGTCCATTTTTCAACTTCGATTTTCTTCAACCAAATATATGCTTTTGGACTCACTGCCTTGATCGTCTCCATCCTCACAAGTCATTTTTTCTGTTGATACTCCATCGCAGCCGCCCACATCAATTTGTTGAGTGTGCCGTTTCCAAACTTCGTTTGAAAATTTGCCTCGATGTGCCTTAAACAATAGCGATGGTAAGCAAAGGGAGGCTGTCACCCCTCCAAAGTAGACATATGGTGCATTATGCCTTGATGTCGATCAGATAGCACGCATATGCCCATACGATCCTTAATCAAATGTTGCCTCAAATGTGTCAAAAACATCCCCCATGTGTCGTTGCTCTTGTTAGTGGCAATTGCGAAAGCAAAAGGAAATATCGACCCATTGTCATCCATTCCTACTGCAATCAGTAGCTTGATGTCGTATGCACCATATAAATGCGTGCCATCTATGGATATGACTGGCTGGCAATGAGCAAAACCATCAATAGATGGTTTGAATGCCCAAAACACATAGTTGAAAATATTACCGGCCAGAAGCCTCCACTCTACAATAGTTCCTGCATTGAATTTTTGTAGAGCTGCCATATACCTCGACAACGACTTGAAAGAGCCCTCCCAATTTCCATAAATCATCTCAAATGCACGCCTACGCCCAAGATATCCCTTTCTCTTGCTTATTGTTTTTGAATATACCATCTTAACGTTTCTAATGCATCTTTAATGGGGATCCTACACAAGTTTAAACAAATAACACCTAGCAATGACAATTTAATTGATGTAAGAATTATAATGAACTAGGTCGAATAGGTTACCTTGGAGTTTCGGCAACGTCTTTAAGTAGCACTTGAGCAATCATATTTATATCTAAATTAAAATGATCTGCTCGATTCTTTTCCATATCACAAGTGTGACATTTGTGAAATTTTGTAATAATCCACATACCATCAGGCTTTTCAATTCCCCGAAGCATACATGCACAACCTTGATACTTTCGTCTACAAACTAGTCTCCATATTTTTCTGGTTGAATCATCAACCCCATACTTCCTAATTTCCTTGTAACAATAAATTTTTACTGCCCTTTGTAATGCCTTTTTTGATCCGAACACTATCCCTTTTTCAAGGTAGCAATCATCTTTTATAAGATCGGCCGGTTCTTTCCACATTTTTTGACAACATTGATCATCTTCTCTGGTGAATACAAAGGCATCAGCCCGACCTTGAAGATTGTCTAGATATGGAATATTGTCAGAATGCCACTGCATTGAGCTTTCGGGAGGGCTTTCGGGAGGGCTTTCGAGAGTTGGATTTTCCGGCAGCGGACTTTGCATCAATGCTATTAAATTTGCTTGCTGCCCATGAGATTGAACATCAACCTTTTCGTCATCATCATCGGTTTCTTCTGCATTATTCGGTTCGCTATCACTTGGTGATGTCTCACAATAATTTGTACAATCATCACCGTCTAAGAAAGGCCTCTTCCTACACAAAAAGTAACATATTTTAAATACCAAAATCAAATATGTATGGATTATTTAATATCAAGGTGATGAGCCTACTGATATTGATCTATATTGACATGGTTTGGAGAAAGATCATCTCCACCGAACTGAGTGGATTGCCCAAAATCATCATTTGGTACCACTGGCGAGTTTTGCGAATAATTTTCAACTCCACTGAACTGAGAGTCTTGCCCAATATTACTCATATCAGGTGTGTAACCCCTACAAAGATACTAAAAATGGATATTTACCAATAAATAAAATAAACACGTGCTACTACACAAAATAATAATTTAAAAATGGATATTTACCAATTTTCAGTGTAAGTTTGTTTTAATTGCTGGCTTAGAGTTTCCAGCGGGACTTGACCACTCAAAATGTGTGTATAAGAACTAAAGTCCCCATAAGTGGTATCATAAGTAGGCTGGACTTGAGGGACTTCTTTAGGTATCTTTTCTATATACATTTCAAAAACATAAATGGTGACTAAATCCCTATATTCTTCAGGCTCCCTCAAATACTCCTTCAAAGAGTCATCATCATTGATATTCCACACACTATAAAGCACTAAGCCTTGTGAAACGCTGTGTGGATATCTGCCAATTACAAATAATCCATACTCTGTGGGATCAGTTTTCATTTTTTTATGTAGGTAAGTGACTAATGTTTCGTAATTTAAGGTTGTTGGAAACTTTACATGGTCTTTTGGTTCGATACTATAACGAACGGTATTATTATCATCAAGTATATCTCCATCCCAAAATAGAGAAACCCTAACAGTTGAAGAAGGAAAAGACATTTTTTCTTTGAAGTTTGAGTTTTTTCAAGAACTTAAAAGACTTCAACTTATGAAATGAATGAGTTTTTACCTCATCCAACATTCATATTAAATAGGAAAAATATGAGCGCAAAATTGAACATTGAAAAAACGTGGGAACCCTATTGCGCATGAAAATACTGCGCAGTACTTTTGAAATAATGTAGCATGGTGTTGTCAAATCAAGCATAGTGTGTCATAAAAAGCGGTCAAATAATGTAGCATTGTGTTGTCACATCAAGCATAGTGTGTCATAAAAAGCGATCAAATAATGGAGCATTGTGTTGTCAAATCAAGCATAGTGTGTCATAAAAAGCGGACAAGCATAGTGTGTCATCTATGACTCATATATTGCGCATTTAAATGTTGCACAATACAAGTTAGTATCATAAAAAGTGGTCAAATAATGGAGCATTGTATTGTCACATCAAGCATAGTGTGTCATAAAAACCGGACAAGCATAGTGTGTCATCTATGGCTCATATATTGCGCATTTAAATGTTGCGCAATACAAGTGTTACACCTCGAAAAATTTCATGTCGTTGTGCGGTAAATAGACTAACGCAGGGTAAGATGTCAATGATGTCCCTACAAGTAAGAAGGGGTACTTAACGATTCTAATTAAGATTCCAAAGACATTTGAGGCAAGAGAAGAAAGTTCGTTGAGGAAGGAGAAGTATAAGTCGTGTTTTGGAAAGGTTTTGCAAAGTACCGAGCTAATGTTGATTTAATAATGTCTTAAGGAAGAGTTATAATGCTCCTTAGATTGTTAATGAAGTGTTAAACAAGTGTTAAGAAGGTCCCATAAGGATTGGAGATCAAATAGAGCAACGAGAACAAGTCGGGAGGAAGGTGAGTTATACGACCCATTATATGGTCCGTATAACAGTCACAGTGAGAGGTGATCACTGGGAGTATTATACGGTCACTTATACAGACTGTATAAAATTATACGGACCGTATAAGTGTCCGTATAAATCCTAGCGGGCAGTTTTTTTATTTTTTATTTTTATTTTTTTTATTTTTATAAAGATGACCCCAAAGTCTTATTTCTCATTTCCTCCACACTTCTTGAAACCTCTAGAACCCTCTGCGCATCTTACTAACATAAATTCAAGGGGGATCAAAGATCAAATACCAAAAATTAGTGGAATCAAGTGCAAGGATGCTAGCTAGGGTTATGGGAAGCTAGAAATTCCTTTGGAATTGAAGTTGGGGTTTTCTCCAAGTGATGTATTTTCATCCAAAGCCCATTCCTACATAATCAAATGTGAGTTTTTTTATTCATTTTACGCTAATAAGAGTATTGAATGGTTGAATGATTTGGATTGAGGAAGAAAGTAGAATATGGAGTTCAAATATGGAATTAGTGGTATTCTTGAATAGTGACTTGACTTGAATAATAGTTCTTGACATGTTATGGGTATAATCTTGTTATGAATGATATTAAGGATGTTAAAGAAGCATTATATGTGAATGAATATGACGTTGGGTGGTAACTATGGTTATGGATGACTTTGAGAGAGAATTTTAAGAATTGAATAATGTCTAGCTTAACAAAGTTTATTGATTATGATATTATAGATGTTGTTATTGATGTTTGGGAGTTGTTATATTATATGAAGAAAGTTGTAGAAACAAAGGAAGCGCTGCCCAATTTTCATTAGCCCTTAGTCGCCTTAGCTTAGCTTCAAGTATGTCTCCGGTTATCTAATCTTAGTACGAATTCCCTTGAATGTAGAATCGTGAACTTGGAAGGAAGCATTTAGTCGGCAAAGTTAGAGAGACGTAAAGGTATGTAAGGCTAGTCCTTTTCTTTCAAAGGCATGACTCTTATTTTGTGATTCCTTTCCTATATTCCCATGGTCTTCTTACATCCTAAAAGATGAAGGTTAAAGGTTCTTAAGGGCTTCTTATGAGATAGAGATGAGCTATGTTCCATGATAATGATGATGATAATGAGCTCAATATTCTTATCTTTATGATTTCATTGATGTTGCTTCTCATTGTTAGTCTCACCTCATGTTACTAGTTCCTTCAGGGTGAGACGTGACGATCATGATTCCATAACATAATTGAAGGTTACCGACCTTACGTCGCTCCGATAGAGTTGTAACTTTCACATGGGCTCTCATGCATGCTTATGTTATTTTTATGTATAATCACACCGTGCTTACATAGCCGGGAAGTATAAAACCGCGCCGCCCTATAGGCGGCCGGGCAGACACACCACTGCAGTGAGTAGCTTACACCCCGGACGCGGGAGGCCTGGACGCGGGCTAATTATGATCACACCGTACCTATATGGTTGGGCAGCTTACATATGTATGATATGATATTATTTTTACTATAAAGTTAGCATGCATGACTCCGCCTTAAGAGGCAACCAACTACATGTTTGCTCCTCGCTTTATGTTCTTTATGTCTTTATTATGCTTTTGTACATGCCATATATATTCAGTATATTATTCGTACTGACGTCCTTTTCTTTATGGACGCTGTGTTCATGCCCACAGGTATGGGTGTCAAGTGGGCCGGGCCGGACCATTTTAACGTGGGCCACAAGGGGCCGAGCTTGGAGAGGGAAAGGGTGTCCGACCCAGCCCACCTCCGATAGGGGCTACACCTCGGGCTAACCGGGCCCGTTAGTGGGCCGGGCCGAGTTTTAGTTAGTGGGCCGAGGCGGATTTTAATTATTTTTAAAAAAAGTTCTAATACTAAAATTTATTAAGTTTGATACTTTAAAATCTAGTTGTTGTCAACTTTATTTTAACCATCAAGTTCCTTAAATTATACTTTGGCCGTATTTTCAATCTATAAATACCATTCATTCCTCTCCATATTATCTCACAATTCCCTACTCTCCTCTTTCTCTAAATTTCCTACTCATCTAAATGGGAACTAAATGGGAACAATGCACATGAGTTTTAATACTAAGCCAAAGTTCTTAATTTAATTATCTTATCTAATCCTAAGTCCTAATGTCATGTGCAGATTGTCACACCTCCATCATCGGCGGAGACATTTCAATACGCTAAAAAATATTTAATTATTATTATATATAAAATATTTGAAACTAATAAGATTTTATTAATATATATATATATATATATAACTAATAGTTTATATTATTATATACTGTATAACCTATTGAAATATTTTTGAACTTGTGTAAGCCAACAGCAAGATAGTAACTTAAAAGGGGTATTTGATTTATTTCATGCATCAACAATTTCAGAGGCTTGTCATTTCATTGATTTTGTCAGCCTCTTATAATGTCTTGTTGCTTTTGGGCACTGATCAATGTTTGTCCCTCCTTGCAGAAATTTATCTTGGAGTTGCTGCTTGTGTAGGATTAGTTTTACACAATTACATTTATAGTTCTATTTTGACTGCGTACAGATTATTATTCTTGTAAATAAAATTATAACACAAATTTGAAAAGAAATTCAAAGGCTCAGTGAGCCTTTAGTTTTATTAATCGATAATTGCAAAGTCGAATTTAAACTTTAAAGCTTACAAACTTACATTTACTTTTCTTTGATTTCGTAAACTTAAACTAGAAAAAGAAAATTCAATTTGACAACTCTTCAAATTTAAATCTACATATTTTCCACCATTTTATTCAATTCTTCCATATTAACATTAGGAGGAATTGGCTCAAAATTTTCATAATCGACATCTCCATACATTGGAGATGTTTGTACCGATGGATCTCCAAGTGACATTATATCTTCAAGTTGCTGGTCTTCTCTTGAATCTTGTTCTCTTCCTTGATTTCTTCGCTCTGATCTAATCCAATCTCTGAAACATACTAGAACATTCATTGCGTTGCTGCCCAATGAGTGTCGGTTGTCTCCGAGCTGCTGCCTTCCTTGGCTAAATGCACTTTCTGATGCAACAGTTGACATTGGAACATTTAGCCCATCTCTAGCCATTGTTGAAAGAACGGGAAATTGTCTTCTATTGTTCCTCCACCAATCCAGTGCATTAACTCCATCTTCGAAAAACGCCATTGTCTGTTATTCTTACTTGAATAAGAGACACATTACATAGGTTAAAATTAATGGTTAAGTTTTAATTAACTAAAGTAAGATTCTAACTATGGTTTGAACAATTAATAAATATTTCATATATTTGCTTCCAAAATTTTAAAAATCCCACAATTATAGCTACAACTATTTTATTGGGATACAATGTTTTTAAAATACTTATTATTAGTAATAAATGTAGTACTTATCTTTTTTTTTATTTGAAGTGGGCCGGGCCGGGCCGGTGCCCCGCTGGGCCATCACCCGGGCTGCTGGTGGGCCGGGCTGGTGGGCTGTCCACCTTGTCCGGCCCAGCCCCCTAATAAAACCCACCTAGCCCAGCCCCTTACACCTCTTAGTGGGCTTGGGCTGGGCCGGTGGTGGGCCGGGTTTGCCGGGCTGGCCCGACCCACTTGACACCCTTACAGGTAGACAGAGAGATGGTACAGACACTTAGGAGCTTGTACAACAAGTTTGCAGGAGCACTCCACTACTCCGGAGTAGCCATTTCTTGGTATATCCTTTTGTGTACATGCTGGGGCATGGCGGGGTCCTGTCCCGTTCCTATGATTTCAGTATTCTAGTTAGAGGCTCGTAGATACTTATGTGTGGGTTTTAGATGCCATATGATCATCTTCATTGTATATTTTGTACATCATTTTTGTAGCCTCGTGGGTTTATGTATATATACATGTTTTGGGAGTTATTTGGAGGTTGTTTCATGATAAGTCTTGTGTCAAGAGCACTGTATGCCCAGATCGAGTATGATAGATAGCATGAGGAGTGGTGCTCGGTAGTCAGCTCCGGGTACCCATCATGACCCACTAGTTGGGTCGTGACAACAAGTTAGTGTCATAAAAAGCGGACAAATAATGCAGCATTGTGTTGTTACATCAAGCATAGTGTGTGTCATAAAAAGTGGTCAAATAATGGAGCATTGTGTTGTCACATCAAGCATAGTGTTTCATAAAAAGCGGACAAGCATAGTGTGTCATCTATGACTCATATATTGCACATTTAAATGTTGCGAAATACAAGTTAGTGTCATAAAAAGAGGACAAATAATGCAGCATTGTTGTCACATCAAGCATAATGTGTCATAAAAAGCGATCAAATAATGTGTCATCTATGGCTGATATATTGTATATTTAAATATTGCACAATACAAGTTAGTGTCATAAAGAGTAGTATATAACATGATTGACGAACAACTAGCATTCACATTAAAACGAGTTATCATGTCATTCTATACCCAATTTGCTGATATTGGTTCTATTACATGTTTTACCCCACAAGACATAATCGAAGCAGTGGGTAGGACATGGGAACTAGATGATGATTTTAAATACTCAAATAACCCGAACAACAGATTCAATTGACAATACAATAACACAATGAGAGAGGAGTGAGATTAGCGTGTCAGGGAGGCTATAGCACTTGAACAAAACTTGAGGTCATTGGGGCTTAAACGCCCAAAAAAACATGTTATGTCAATGCCTCGTGACACTCCACACGAGTTGAATTTTGCTCTTAACTGTTTTCGCGAAGAGAACAATCGGATGAAATTACGTTGCCTAAGGGTAGAATATGGTCAACATGGTTACGTAAGATTCAGATCCAAGTGGGATTCGAACTGTGAAATGTCCGATGAAGATTAATATATTTTTATAATAAAGTAAGTAGGTAGGGTCATAATGATCACCCCCAGAGGGTACTTGGGGGTTTCTATCTATATAAGTAGCCTTTCATTTGTTATTAGACTACAACATATTCAATGTCGAGTAAAAGAAATGTAGATTGGTCTTAATTCCTTCCAGAGGGTTCGAATAGGAGTGGTGATGATAGTTCAAATCATAGCAGCTATTCCAGTGAATCAAGTTTTCTTGATAACAATGATTCCAAACTAGACGATATGAAACCCCACCTTCTTATAGAGCGTAATGATGATTTTTGGTTCACTCTCTTAGATTTTGGGTAATTTAAGTTTCGGACTCGTGTGGTTAATTTGTATTTTTAGTTTATGATGAAGCCTCTTGCAGAAATGCAAGGCAAGACTGCGTACAATAGACCCTTGTGGTCCGGCCCTTTCTCGGACCCCGCGCATAGCGGGAGCTTAGTGCACCGGACTGCCCTTTTTTTAGTTTATGATGAAGTCACCAATTTGAATATTTTTAGTATGTTTTTAATTTTCTTTGATTGTTATAGTCTATTATTAATTTAAATAATCTTCTTAGAGTTAATAATACATAAAAAGTTCAACAATTCACAATTAAAAAAAAAAACAGATAAATTAGTACATAAAGGGTGAGGATTACATAATAAATGAAAACGTGCAGCTAGTAAAAACAAAGTACATAAAAATAACAAAATAAATAGAAAATACATAGAAAAACAAAATACATAGAAATATTAAACTTAATAAACAAAATACATAGAAATAATAAACAACAATAACATAGCACAAATAATCTTTCAAAATTTCAGTTTTTCTTTCAAAGCATTTTTCTTGTGTTGAGTTTTTCTAAGGTTAGCTTTGAGAAAACTTTGTTTTTCTTTGGATTCTTTTAGCAAGACCTCCAAAAGGTCAATCTTTTCTTTAGCTTCCATAAGCTTAAATTGCAAGTCAAACTTCATGGTATCTCTTGAGATACGTGACGTTGCGGTATCTCTATCAACAAGAGGCTTTTTAATCTACGCTGCCACCGCTTTATCCACGGGAATGCTATTTTCCCAACGAAAATGTTTGCAACTGCCCATATCTTATAAACATTACAAGAAAATCAATTTTTAAACGTATAATATGTAGATAATGTGAAAAAAAATTAAATCCTAAAAAAATGTAAAAACATTTACTTCGGGCACTTTACAATGCCAAAAATAACACCACGGATTATCTTCGATCCTTGATGTTTTTAGCTTACCATAACGACCACATTCACAAACATCGGGTTCTATAGCAAAGTTTGACGTTTCAGAGATTTGAGACATGATTTGAAAGAGTAAAAATGGAAGAGGTGAAGAAGAGTAGCTTGGAAAATGAAGCTGGGCGGGATTTTATTGAACCCATATTGCGCACTAAATTAGTGCGCAAAGGTTACTTCGGTCACTTTGGTCACTTTTTTTTTTGGGTATTTTGGTACCTTTCATCACATTTTGGGTCATTTAGGTTGCAGACTCCAATTAGGGGTGGGCATGGTATGGTAGATACCGATTATCATACAGAAATCGAAATTTTTTATACTGCGGTTTCGGTATTATGGTATTTGATGCGGTATTTGGTATGCATTTTTAAAAAGTTTGGTATTCATTACGATATTGGGTATTCATAAAGAAAATACTGAAATACCGAATACCATACCGAAGTATATAATTACATATGCAATTCATATATCTTAGTATTATACTACTAACAAATATATAAACTAGTATTATTAGAAAACTATTTGTTTAAATGTTGGAACTTTGACTACTCTATCTTGATTTGAATGTCTTTTTTGTGTAATTGATTTAAGAAGGGAATTGCTTGTAATTTCTTTGAATATTTTTTACATGCGTAAGGTGTTTAGTACATAATAATTGAGACGTTTCTTAAGTAGCGGAAGTCATAATCTCCACGATATGAGTATATGTAAGTCAAAGTCGGATAAACTATGGTACTGATTTACCGCACCATAAAACAACGAAATCGAACTTTAAAATACCGAACCATACCGAATTAATTTAATACGGTAATGATATAATATTTTTAGAAATCAAAAATCAAAATTACCGTACTGAAGGTTCAAATACCGTACCATGCTCAGTCCTAAGGTGCAATGCCATATAAATTAGATTGTGATTTGGAAAAAATTATCGTGAAGAAGGATTGTGTCAAGAATGTCAAGAATAGATGTGATACCTTCAAATGTACCATTTTTAGGAAGAGATAGTTAAATTTACACTTTGAATCAAAGGTAGAATAGGTGTACTATGCGTCAGCTAAAAGGTGATAGTAGTTAGACCCCATCAATCTCTATCACATTCTCTCTCACACAATTCACAGTCTCCTAGCTCATCTCATTTTCTCTGAAAGAGAGTAGATGGAGGTCCAACACAAAGATGTATCATGTACCAGTACTATGTACTAAGTCAGTAGTAAATTTTACTTTAATTAAATAGAAAATAAATGGCGCAAATATAGTACACAAAGATTTTTAATTCATCCATTTCCTCTGCCTTGCGATTTAAAAAGAATATATATTTTTTTTGATCTTTATACGATAATTTTATCAAATTTCGAAAATATCTTTATTTTCAAAAATATTTTTTAGTAAAAGTATTTTTTCGCAAAACTCTTTTGAAGAATAATAATTTGTGTTTGAGTATTCCTCCTCTCATACCCCCTCCCTCCCCTTTCCCTCTCTTACCTAAAATATTAATGAGATTTTTATACCTTTTTTATTTCTTTATAAATTCGCATTATTATTATTATATTATTATTACAGTTATGGTATCTATAATTCAAAATTTGGAAAAGGGCCAAATATACTCCTGTACTATGAGAAAAAGTTTATATATGATCCTCGTTATACTTTGGGTTCAAATATATCCTTACCGTTATACTATTGGATCAAATACACCCTCTTTCATTAAAGTTGTCTAAGGTGGACATCCAATCCTACGTGACCCTGACGTTTTGATGAGGTGGACGCCACGTGGCATGCCACCTCATCAGCCCTAACCCATTTTACCTTGTCCTTTATTTGTTTCTCCACTATTAAAATTTCCTTGCCCTCCAGGCCTTCACCATCATTACTGCCATTATTGCCATATAGTTAGAGCTCTGGAATGGGTCACCTAACAATTACCCAACTCCTCCGATTTTCATTCCGACGCTATTTTGATTGACAGAGCCTCGAAATTCTCAGTCTTTGCCACCGGAAATTCGTCGGAAACTAGTTCATTTCCGTCAAAGTCAGAATTGGTGAAGGAAGAACCGGTTGATTCAGATTCCAATCCCAATTCTTATTGTATACAAGTTGTTAAGAACATAGTTATAATGTCGTAGTTGCTTAATTTTAAATTCCTCAAGCACTGCATATTGCACTAGAGTTTTCTTATGGATGATACAAACAATGTCTTGGTTGCGTTATTGGCTTCGGATGTAACTGTTCTTTGTAAACTCTAATTATATGGGGAAAATGGTGGCAACGGTGGTGGAACTTGGAAGAGAAGGAAATTTTAATGGTGGAAGAACAAAATAAAGGGGAGGGGTAAAATGTGTTAGGGTTGATGAGGTGGCATACCACGTGACGTCCACCTCATCAAATGCCGATGCCACGTAGTTGCAGTGGTGTAAATTTTATTAAATATAAATCCGTACAATAATTTAGATTATATTAAATTCAAGATATGTTAATCCAAATAAATTATGGGCTAATGTAATTGGATTAATTGTTTAAGTCCAATAAATCTGAGTTTGATTAAAAAGGTCCAAATGCATTGGGCTAGCTCATTTAATGGGCCATAAATGACGAGCCCATTTTGCTAAGTCCAAGATGATATCTTTTCCAAGAGGCCCAGATTGGTGTCACGTGTCAAATGACGTGACACGCCAAGTCAAATAAAGGAGCCTATAGGGTCATGCCACGTGTCAAAATGATGCACCATGCCTAGTCAAATCAAAGGGTAACGAAGATGCCCCACGTGTACAAGTGGCATGTTCCGGCCAATCAAATATTGCCATGTCAGCTTAAATCTGATTGGCCGAAAGGAGTCTTTCCTTATCACAACTTCTCCATCCTACAACTATAAATAGGGGCCTTATAATTTAGAAAAGGAACAAAAATTCTAATAAGAAGCCAGGGAGAGCTTGTGGATTAAACGCTACAGATTTCTCTACAAGCTAAAAGTATTCAAGCATTTAAGTATTTTTCTAGAAGTTCTAGAGATCCAGACGAAGATTCAAGATCAAGCTTCAAGCCTTGAATTCAAGTACAAGTTCAAGATCAAGACCACCAGATTCAAGATCAAGCACAAAAGCCCTTGAATTCAAGTACAAGTCAAGATCAAACCCATCAAGTTCAAGATCAAGCTCAATAGCCCTTGAATTTATATTGAAAAGGTGAATCAGAGAATTCATAGAGATTGTAACACTCATAGTTGAAATCAAATAGGACGATTGTTGTGATATTTTCCTGTCTTGATTACTATTTTCTCGACGCTAATTTTATTGTCTACAGTAGTATTGGATATCCACCTTGGACAACTTTAACGGAGGAGGGATATATTTGATCCAATAATATAAGAGCAAGGATATATTTGAATCCAAAGTATAACGAGGGGTATATTTAAACCTTTTCTTATAGTATAAGGATATATTTGGCCCTTTTCCATTAAAAAATTGATGGCATCACATAAGACGCTGTGAACCATCATTTGTGTGAATCAAAGTTGTCTCTTAGGGACATATTAAGTAAATAAAATCATGCTACATATGAATTTAGTTAAGTTTATGTTTATTAAATAAGTTACAAATTATCTAAAATCTTCTTTATTTAATTTAAACGCAAACTCGAGAATGATTTCAACTAATTCTGATTAGTTATTTTTATACCCTTATTAATCGGTAGTGCTAGAGGTTCTTTTTTACTTTTCAAATTGATATAAAACAAGCTTCTTTGAATTTTCCTTTTCAACGAATTCTGAAACATTTGAAATCAGCTAAGGTGATGACAAAACTAAAAAAGCTATTATTTTATAACTTTTAATGGTTACTTAATTAATGATATGAAAAAAATAAAAATTGTTTGTACATATAAACAAGGGAAATTGAATAATAAAACTTAATATTAACTTATAGAATTATGCAATAAAATAAAGTTGGTGATTAATTAAGACAAATACTTAATTATAGTTACTTAGCTACTAGTTGGAAAATCATAAAACTTTATATGTATTTTTAATTATTAATATTGGATGAGTCAAAGAGTAATAATGGCTATTATGTTGATATATCTGAATTGCTTAATTAATGATTGAAAAAACAGAACAATTAGGTGACTAATTGTAATCCATAATCAGATGAAAATTAATAATTTAAACGATTAAACTAATACCATAACTAATAATAATGATTAATCCACTACATCCTGATAAAATATTGATTTTAACTATTAAAGTAAACCTACATGGTCTAAGATAATTAACCCAACATACAATAATACAATGGTTTAATATGACAAATTAACACCTAAGTCACTCTTAAAATGACGGAGCATTTAGACAGGTAATTGTAATTTATAAACATATCGGATGGGTGTCTAATTATAATTCATACGTAAATGAAACATATATGTAGTTAATAGTAATTCATAGTTAGATGTATCAATATATATCTCACTGTAATCCATAATTAGATGAGATGTATATGTAGATAGCTGTAATTTATTATTAGATATATCATATACGTGTCTCGTTGTAATTCATAATTGGATGATACATATATGTAGATAATTGTAATTCGCTATTAGATGTATTATATAAGTGTCTAATTGTAGTTCACTTATTGATCAACATTTGGAATACATTCATGTGTGGATCGATGAATAAGTGGACTCAGTCTATTACGCCCTCCGGATAAAAGAAGGTGTCCACTTAGCCATTTGCACACCCTTTAAGAAATACTAATTTCTAGACAAAAATAGGTAATTTGACTAAACTACCCTTAATTAAATAGACATTGGGATTTGATCATATAACACTTTATAGAGGCAAATCTAGAAAAACAAGATTAATTCTTTCTTGATTTGATAAGTGGACACTTTTTTTGACCCAAGAAAAAAAGGCTAAGTGGACACTTTTTTTGATCTGAAGGGAGTATATTATTAGATGAGGCATACAATCAATGTCAAGGTATCCATGATTGGATAGATTATGAAGTGAACTCATTCTATTGCATTACTAGGTAAGACATGGAATCAATGTCAATGTATTCCTTGCTTGGATGAATCATGCAGTGGACTCGGTCTATTACATTACTAGATGAGTCATGGAATCAATATCAACGTATTTCTTGCTTAGGTGGATCATAAAGTGGACTCAATTTATTACATTACTAGAGGAGACATATAATTGTCGATGATTATATGCTTGGATGGATCATATAGTGGACTCAGTCAGTTACATTACAAGATGAATGATGGAATCAATGTCAAAGTATTCCATAATTGAATGGATCAATAAGTAGACTCAATTTATTATATTACTAGATGAGACATAATTGTCGATGTATTACATGCTTAGATGGATACGGTGGACTCAAGTCTGTTACATTACAAAATGAGTCAGGAAAACAATGTCAATCAATTTCATGATTGAGTGGATCTTGAATTGGACTCAGTCAATTACATTACTAGATGAGTCATGGAATCGATGTCAATGTATTCCTTGCATCATGAAGTCGACTTAATCTATTGCATTGCTAGATAAGTCATGGAATCAATATCAAAGTATTCCATATTTGAATGGATCAATAAGTGAACTCAGTTTATTATATTGCTAGATGAGACATATAATTATCGATGTATTACATGCTTCAATGTATCATACAGTGGACTCGGTCTATAACGTAACTAGATGATTCATGGAATCAATGTCAATGTATTACATGCTTTGACGGACCATGCAGTGGACTCTATCTACATTACCAGATGAGACATAGGTCAATGTCAATGTAATCCATGTATGGATCAGTGTTTTAACTGCCACCTTTAATTCTTTAATAAATGAATGATGTTTAATAGTTTTTTTCATCTATAGAAATAATAAGACTGAGAGTAACTCAAATAACAAGCAATAGCATTGCATATATACTATTTGGGAACGCTGTGAGTGTGAATATCACTTAGCATTTCTTTTAAAAATACATCGTCGAACTTTACATCTTCACTTGTTATTGGTCTTCATGTTTTTGTCTTGTGTCTTAAAATTTTCATATTTTATTGTTTTGCTAGTTGAAAGTAATTTTATTTTTATTCATAAAGGACTGATGTTTGAATTATAATACTGATAAAGTTTATTGATTATCTTCTTTTAGAGAGATAAATCGCATAGTCTGATAATAATGTATTTAGGAAATTGTGATTCTATTATTGTTTGAAAGTTAAGATGTTAGAGTTGATTTGCATCTCATAATAACTTTTATATCATTGCATTAATTATACTTGTAAAATCATGCTAGAAGCTTTGTTTTCTATGAGTTTCTTAATCATTTCAATTTATTTTTATTACGGAGTACTATTTAAGTATTTTTCATTTTTCTAGTTATTCTTTTTACGTTGTTTACTTTAAATTTTTTTGATTCACATTTACTTTAATGTGTTTTCATGTAATTTCTCATATTTTATGTCTTTCTTTATTTCACTTAACTGTGTCATTATTTTAACTTTTTGAAACTATACCTCCTAGTCATAGAAAGAATCAGTCAATTACAACTTACAAATTTGGTTTATAATGAGTAATGTTATTAAATAGATTTCCTTGTTGAATGTGATTATAGACAAGCTTAGCTATAATGAGTGGTGTCAGAATTGCTAGATTACTTTTTATCAAGGGAAAAGGGTAAAAATTATTTTACCACTTTGAAAAAAAGGCTAAAAATATCCTCTAAACTTATTTTAAGTCAAAAATACCCCTCCCATTATTAAACTTTTCAAACATATCCCTCTTTTAACAGAAATATCCAAACCCCCCCCCCCCCCCCCCCCCCCCCAAGTACCCATTTTTTTGACCCGACCCAACTTTAACCGACCCAATAAAATAAATCAACCAAACAATACCAAACGTTAAACACCCCTTCATCCACAATAGAGAGAGAGAGAAGTGACCGACTATACTATACAGACAATACCTTGAGAAGCATGATCCTTCCCCCATGTCAAGTAGGTCGTTTGTGTATTCATCAAATATAGAAACGACTGCTAGGATGTATGCAAGCCCCATTCGCAATGAGTCTTCCTAGCAAAACTCGTGTCACTTCAGTAAGATTCAAACGACGTGCGTCTCAAACTTCAAAGGCGGCACATATGATTATATAGTAAAATGGAGGAAGGAGAGGAAATAGACCTGGTGGACCACAACCCCGCTGTAAAGCGCAAGACCAAACTCGAAAAGAAGGACACTATCACAGATCCAACAACAGCTAAAGGCCGTAAAAAGATTGCAAGGCCAGCAAAAGGAACACAAATCGTCTATAATTGACTGGAACACAAACCATCTCTAATGTCAATGAAGGGATGTTTAACGTTTGAGTATTGTTTGGTTGATTAGGGTTTAATATTTTATTGAGTCTGGTTAAACTTGGGTCGGGTCAAAAAATGGGTATTTGGGGGTGGGGGTGGATATTTCTATTAAAAGAGGGGTATGTTTGAAAAATTTAATAACGGGAGGATATTTTTAACCCAAAATAAATTCGAGGGATATTTTTAGCTTTTTTCCCAAAATAGAGGTATATTTTTGACCCTTTTTACCTTTCATCAAATGTCCAATGTTATGAAATCGTGGTTGTAAATGTTTTGACTTTTTTGTCAAACATGCAGTATGTTCTTGCAAGTGTGTGCTTAGTTAGAATCTTATTAATTAGTTCAACCAATAACATTAGTACAATCCATAATTATTTAATGCTATATTTTTAAACAATAACATGTATCTTGAATACCTAATACTCCCTCCGGATAAAAAAAAGTATCCACTAAACAAATCAAAAAACAATTAACCTTATTCTTCCACAAGTGCCCTTATTAAGTGTTAAGTGATCAAATCTCAATGCATATTTAATTAAAGGTAGTTTAATCAAATTACCTATTTTTGCCTAGGAGTTAGTATTTTCTTAAGAGACGTTCAAATAGCTAACTGAACACTCTTCTGGATCTGGAGGGAGTAATAGATAAAAATTATAATATTCCTTATATAGACACATATTTGTCAAACATTACATTTAAATATTGATAATTTACTTTATTTTAAAAATTGAAAAGACATTCGTATATGAAGCTAAGCTCTTTTTAGAGGATAACTTCAAACTTCGTTCCTAATGTTTCTTGCAAGCATAACTTCAAGCGTTATTGTGAAATTAAACTCCTTTGCAAAGCATAACCTCAGACATCAAAGCCTGAAGTTATGCTTTCAATTAGTCAAGTTCATCCAACGAATTCTGATGCTAATGTATTGAAATACGAACTCAGACTACATACCCGATAATATGATTCCAAAAGCTAGTCCTATCTTTATTTCCCACGTCTAATGTCATGACCTTACAGAACTCTTGCACACATTTCTTATAGCCTCAACAAGGATGCTCCACAAGGAATAACAAGGGTTATTAATTGGGGTTATTAATTGACAGTACAAATGTGTTTAAAATTTTTCATACGCAATGAAGACATGCTCACCTATATTATAAGCATGAAATATAGCTATCTCAAACGTAGTCCGCAGCAAATTATCAATGTCAGCATTATATTTTAGCATGAAATTGACTTTTCCAAGATAACGCTTCACAATCCACAGAAAATCATGAAAAACTACCAAGTTCAACATAACTCCACCAGTATAAGAAAACCAACAAAAGTTCTGCCATTGCTCTACAGATACTAGAGGAAACGGAAAATTGAAATATGATCATGAAAGAAGCAAGAATAATCAAACCAACAACAAGAAACACTACAAGATGAAACTCTTATTCCTTGCAAATTAACATGACAGCCAGCCATTACTGGTGGTGGATGCTATTCAATGAAAGATATCCTTTGAGAATGAATTCTGACATTCCCATTATGCAAATTTTTATAAAAGCCAAGGAAATCTAGTTTGCGTCACCAAAAGCAATAAAATCAATTTCAACTGCACCTCTGAAAGAAACTTACTCTTTGTTGAACCCGTTGCAAAATAAAATATACACATGGACTAGCATGTTTAAAGATGATCGCAGATGGCATTCGTGAACTCAGTTGTTGATGCAGTACCTCCAAGGTCACCTGTTCGGTACTTTCCCTCCGCAATTGTTTTTAGGATGGCATCTTGGATGCGATCAGCTTTATCATTAAGCTCTAGATGACGAAGCATAGAGACAGAACTCAAAAGCAAAGCAGTTGGATTTGCCAAGTTCTGCAGACAGAATTTTGGATCAACACAGAGAAATTAATGTAAAAAAGAGGGGGCGGGCATGCCAGATGAATGGCAGAGGAAGAAGATAGTGAACCACATTTAAAGAACGAATCTCACTGAACTGGCATCTAAAACCTCCCATAAGGACAAAGAGTACCTCTGGCAGCATATTATATTGTGGATGTGTATCAAGCATATACTGTTTACATCCTTATTTCATATTCCAATTTAAGTGTGGTCTTCAATCATAGGCACAAAAAACAATTCAGATAAAGAATCATCCAATTAAGACCTGAATATATTTCACAGTTGCCTTCTCTTTCCACATTCAGTTCTATGAAGGGTGAAAACAGGGACCCAGCATGCAGAAAGCAAATTAAATAAAAAAAGGTCAGCTCGGTCCACGAAGCATCCAGTGCTCACGCAGGGTCTGGAGACGGGCCGCACCCCAAGGGGGTGTAATGCAGCCTACACTGATGCAAGCATCGGTGGCTGATTCCATGGCTCGAACCCCTGACCTATAGGTTACACGGAGACAACTTTAACGTTGCTCAAATCTCCCCTTGCTCTAATAAAGGAATAACTGTATAAAGTTATTTTCTACTTCTAGCTGTGTAAGGAAAGCAAAACACATAAGCCTGGCAAGAATAATAATATAGAGTAACACCTCACTTTATTTCCTACGTTGCGGATACGCATGTTGCAGATTTTATTTGCTACTTCAGTAAGAGTGCACACGCAAGGGTGTACATGTTTGTTAATTAGGTACCACAGATATTATTAACAGCGCACATGTTTGTTAATTAGGTACCACAAAAAAGGCATCCAGCAACTGTCAATCTGAAGAGTGACCAACTGCAAGAACATGTGTTCTGCTACCTGATGCCATGCTTCAGTAACACCTTTCAAGATGTTTAACCAGAGAGGATTCCGTTAAGACATACGTAGATGGTGCATGCTAACTAAAGTTGCTTTGAAATTCTATGGTAGAGACAGCAGCCAAGCATGATTCACTTACGCTTAAGACGTGAAGAACCCGAAAGGTTACTAAAGTCAATAGTTATAATGAGATGCAGGAGGAATCTCTATAGTGCCAGTTGACAGAGGTCAGGGCTACACTAGGTATCCAACTAGTTAAACCAAATAATATTTGTAATAAAAGTATTAATAGAATATATGAATATACATGGACCAACCATCCATAAAAATCTGTCAACAATAACAGCAATAGGGTAATACATCATGGTTATGTGTTACCTGTCAAAATGCTTTAGACAGATATATACCCATCATATTGACACTATAATAGCAGGACTCAAATTGCAGCAAAGATCTGTGATTCAGCTTTTTCGAGATCATAACAAAAACAAGACAGCAGTTTTACCAGTAATACCCAATGGCAATCAGCTGCTAGAAGACTACCAAATAATAGCATCTTGATTTCAAGAAATTATTAGTCAGCAAGGATTTCTATTCCCCCTTGTAAAGAAAATCTTACAGGTATTGTCTTCTAGTGGAAATCCATTTAAAGAAATACAGTACTAACAACACATGCATGAAGAAATAATCAGATTTTCAATCATCCATGCCCATCGGATTATATTTCTATTGTTGCACACGCAGAAACTATAGGAGGTTCAAAAGAATGATTAATAATCAGTTGCAACCCCAAAACGGTATTTTACAAGTTCAACCCAAGCTAGAACAAGGTTCAAGCAACAGCAACGTGGAAATTCTATTGAAACTCGTGCAGATCAACAATAAGTTGAGCCAAAAATTTGAACGAAAATATACTGTTAAGTCTTATTACCTTTTGTAGGCATGTTGATATCCACGAAGCATACATTACACATACACTATCCAAAGCCAACTTACCATTAGATTCAAATCTTAGTTTTATTTATCTTTATGAGCTTTGGAGTAAATTATACCAACCATCCCTATAATATGACTATGTTGTAAATACAGCCCTATAATTCTAACCAAAGCACTTAATACCCCACCTTCAAATTAGTTAACAGCATTAAAAGCAGCCAGCAATGTAACAAAAAGTCCAAACTAACCCATGCAACACGCAGGCCTATATAGAATCTCCATATTATAATCCTCAAAGAAGATTGAATATGGCATGTGACTAACAATGTGGCAGAAATAACTAAGGTAGACGAACACTGCTCCTTATCCCAAAAAAAAAAAAAAAAAAAAAGGTCGTCGACGAACACTGCTACACTACTGAACCTAAGTTACTCGGACTCTTCGCTTTCGGTGCCGCACCCGTGTCGACACGACATGGGTGTGGGTGTGGGTGTGGGATCCGTACCCGATCTGGTCAACCGCTTTTGGGCGCTTTGACCAAAATCAAGGGAGAAATTCCGGACAGATCCAATGATTTCTATAATCAAAACAAAAGCTAAGGTGGACTTGAAGAAAATAGAATACCTTGTATATTGAAATTTCTATATCACTCCTTTTCCTTTTATCTCCTTCTGGGATTCTCCTCTTGATCAATATTTTCTCCTCATGTTTTCCACATAATATCTCATAATTTAGGTTTTATAACTCTATTTTTAGATATTTCAATTATTTTTAGCCGAATCCCCGCACCCGTATCCATACCTGGATCGGTATCCCCGAATCTTAAAATTTAGATCATGAAGGATCCGACCTCTAGATCCGCACCCGTATCGGACGCCCTTACTTAGTCCAACTTAGCTATAAACATTCTGAGCTGTAATTTACCATCTTATTTATCAGCATAGAACTCCGACAAAGACAACACAGAGACTTTCAAGAAAGTAGTATTATGCAACTTTCTAAGCACCGGGTATGGCATTTTTAAATAGTTAGATTTTGGAATGTTCTATTAGTTCTGGAAAATTTTGTTAACAAATTCTGTTCCTGGTTAAGAACACCGAATAAATTCAACTTCAGTCATTGCTTTCAATTATTTAATGCCCCCTCCCCTTTTTTTTTTGTGAGATGCTTTTGCTTTCATCTTTCAATTATATGAAGTTGTTCAATGTCTTAATTGCTTGGCAAAGACCCGAAATTTGGTAGACTGTCATGACATTTTGCTTCATGTTTCTTTCAAGAAACAACTGAATCGAAATGACAACCATTATGTTTAGCTTTTGGGCAGTCTAGAGGAAGTTAACGAGGTTGTGGGCTTGAGAATCTGATCCTCTTCTATTGAGGGCAGCAATTGAGAATCATTATTATTGCTATTTCTCTTCTTCTTTTACTTTTTGGGATAAGTAAGGGTAAAATTTTATTCTACATGCATCAAGCTGAAGACTTCATATTTAATTTAAATAAAAACAGAAAACTGCGTGAACATAAACTCGGTAACAAAATGATTTGATTGTATTAGTATTAAGTTGTTACCATTGTTCCAATTGTTGCTTTTCTACCAATGTTATGGGTCATGTTTCTAAACAGAGCAACATTTGGAAGTCAGTATGGAAATTGTCCGGGAGTAGAAGAAGAATGGAAGGAGGTAAGAAAGAAAGAGAGAAAGGGAGAGTTGCAGAAAGGAGAGAAGCAGAGGTGATACCGGAAAAGTTATCTCCTTTCCCCTTTTGCAGACTTCTTTATTTATTAGTGCAATTATAACTTCTTCTTTTTTTTTATAAAGAGGGGGGGGGGGGGGGGGGGGGGGGAGGGGTAACAACTTTGTCCATATATCAACTATTATATGAAGGAATAAAAAATATTAACAGATCATTAACGGTGTTCATTTTTGTATAGGATTTTCATTGTATAAGAGTATTAAGTGTTCCATTAAAAAATAGAAGGGGTGAATTTAAAACTGAGTCATATTACAAGGATGTTTAGGAACAATTTACTCTATAGTTTACATTTCATTCTTTTTTTGGGTGTGAACTAACTATGTGATGCAGATGTCTGGATCACCTGAATACATACTCCTGTGATGGTTGAAAATATGAAGAGTTCAGGAACTTTGTCAACATTAACAATTTCGTGGATAACATTCCCTAAATCCTTTGGGGGTGATAACTTCTGACCCCTATGCTCCTTATATAATACACAACTCTCTTCAACGTTTGAGGGATGCAATGTCATTTCAAGTAGACGGTAGATTCCTTAAAAGCTCAAGGCGAGAAAAGGTAGAGCACAAAATCTTGGTCATGCTTTCAGTAAAGGGAGTTTTGATAATAATTTTTTTTTAAATTGGTAACTGTTGAGTTTTGATAATAAATTACGAAGTAGACATGCAAGTACAAGAAAACAACAATAATGCCTAAATCCCAAACATGAATGCACGCAAGTGCTGGGTCAAAAAAATTTCCATCCTATCTAGTGGCAATGGCATAATTTTCAGTTTTCAGCACAAAAAAAGAACAATCTTCTCATTTTATCAAGCTGTCATATTTGAAAGTACTTCTTGTTACTAAGTCATGCACAAAAGGCACTAACTTGAATCATTCAATTCGGCACACCAGATGATAAGTACGCAAATGTGCAATTCAGTTGGATGGTTAGCTGGTAACAAAGTCTGGTCTGGTGTCTGATGTGCCGCCGATTTGTGGCACATTCGACGCCTTTTTACTATGAATTTTGGTTGTTTTCAAGTAAGTCTGGTTCTTGTTAATATGTTTTGTTGTATTTTAGGAAAACAATGGCCCAAAAGCAAAAAGCAAAGAACAAAGGAAAAATTGGCTAGAAATGAAGAATCGACGTTCCGTCGATCAGCCAACGGACCGTCCTTCGAAGCGTCGATAAGCTCGATTTTCCAGTGATGACAAAGTTGAAGACGACAAAGGACGGAGACATCGACGAAGCGTCGAACTGATCGACGCTTTGTCGTTTGTGTCGTCAATCAGGATCTGTCAACAAGAAGAGAGAAAGACGGAATACTCGACAGAGCATCGAACTGGTCGACGGCACCGTCGAATGGAACACATTGCTGAAGATACAAAGAACGGAGGAATCGACGGTCCGTCGATCTTGCTATCGGGGCAATTTTGACAGTCGCTGCTGTGCACTTTTTGGAGCTTATTTAAAGAACATTTTAGGTTTTTTTTAGCAACCAATTTTATTTTTAACCACGTGAACAAAGTTCCATTGGTGGGTGAGCATTGAATACTCCCCTTTTGGAGCTTAGTGAAGACAACAAGATTCCATTTTTCATCATCTTTATCACACTTTGTAAGCTTTATGTCTCATTTATTGCTTACTACTTTTGAGATCATAATGTGTGAGTAGTTTCTTTAATCAAAGTTGTGGACCCAAATGATGGGTGCTGTGTAATGGGTGTCTAACATTGTATATATATAATGGGTTGTGATGTGTTTTATTATTTCTTGCATTCATTGTTCGTTAGTGGTTGCAAACACTTGCTCATGCACAAACCCTAGTTTATTTGGAAAGATGAACTAGGGTGTGATTTGAAATAATATAACAAGGACTCGGGGCGCTAACCCTCGTTTAATGAACTCGCTTAGGGATAAGATGAGTTCTACTTGGCATATTTAATCGATCTTATTTACAACTTTTCTGCATTTGGGAAAATCATGAAAAGAAATACTTTCTAACTATTGGAAAATATTAGAAAGTGCATTAGAGATTAAGTGCATACAAAAACACCGACCCATTAGAAATATATCATATTGACACCCATAGGATAACATTTAATCATCGCGGGGACACAACTTTGGTTCTCCCAATCCAAACAAATTCCAAATACTTCAAAATAGTGAATACAAACCAAATCTCTTTTCAAACTATTCGGAATAGGATTAAAGCCTTTAAAGACTAGTATCGCATACAATTAATACCCTTTTCTCTCCATATTCCCTGTGGGATTCGACCCCAACCTTGTTTGGGTTACTATATTTGACAACGTCCGCTTTACGCCATTAATAGGTGTAATTTGAGCGTATCAGTGTCAAAGTAAGTGCTTGCAAGATTGAAATTACTCTTTCTTCTTATGCTTGATTTTTACCACATCAAGTGCTTACGCTAACCATCAATATGTATTAATTGCGCAAACATTATTGCTAATAAGTTTGAAGGTCATAATGACAAACTAAATGGACAATACTCTTCTTATATTCCACATTAATAGACTGCAAGCTGATTTAGCACACCCGATGTGAGTGCGAAACTGCATCAGAAAAGTAAATAGCAGTAACTGCAGCTCTGAACATTATAACTAGGAAATCTAAAGTTACTTTTTTTAGATAAAGATAGGAAATACAAAACATATACACATACATGTGTGCATACGCGCAGACGCTCACACACACACACTCTCTCTCTTTTTTTTAAAACATCAAAGTTAAGAAATGACACAAAAATTTGACTTCTATTTGCGTTGGGGAATGATACAAAAAGATACCCACCCAAAAATTGATTGAACTTTATAATAGTTGGTAGTTAAATGAGATTCTGATTATAGAAGCATCAGGCTATAAGAGGAACGCATTATTATGGGACATGAAATCCTATTTGATACCAACCTTTCCGGCAATATCAGGTGCTGAACCATGCACGGCCTCAGCAAGAGCAATACCTCCCTCACCAATATTGCAACTGTAGGAGAAATCATCTTTAGGAAAAATGAGACAAAATGAACTCATATGGGACATCAGACAGATATACAAAATTAAGAAAAAGGCATACCTTGGAGTTAAGCCCAAACCACCAATCAAACCAGCACATAGATCACTTATTATGTCACCATAAAGGTTAGGCATCACCAGAACATCAAAAAGTGCTGGATTTTTCACAAGCTGTAGGCATGAAAAGGAAGTACGTTATTTTACCACAAATTTCTAGATAGTATTTCTGACACTTCAAAATGAAGCTCACTCCAATACTGTTAAAACATTTCAATGAACTTATTCAAGGTTGTTCATTAAGATAAACATATATAAAGACTGGAGTTGCAATGAAGTGATTGATCATATTAATACCATCATACAGCAATTGTCAATGACAACTTCCTCATACTTTATCTCAGGGTACTTCTCCGCAACCTCTCGGCAACACTGGATAGAAAGAAAGTCAACACCATAGTGCTAGTTTATAAAAACATATAACTATAATAAGACATCTGATGTAAGGATAGACCTTAAGAAAAAGACCGTCTGTCTTTTGCATGATATTGGCTTTGTGAATTGCAGACACTCTCTCTCTTCCATGGGTCTTGGCATAGTGAAATGCATACTCTGCAACCCTTAAACTTGCTTGACGTGTGATGATCTTGAGACTTTCAACCACACCCCTTACTACCTGATACAAAATGCAAATGAATTTGAAGATCCCAAGAAAAGAGCTATTTTCTGTTGAATAATATAGAAAGACACTTACTTGATGTTCAAGACCACTGTACTCTCCTTCAGTGTTTTCTCTAATAGTGACAAGATTCACATCATCATAGCGAGTCTTGTATCCAGGTAGGCTGTAGCAAGGTCTAACATTGGCATATAGATTTAACTCCTTCCTCAATGTAAGGTTCAAGGAACGATGACCTTTTCCAATAGGTGTGGCCATTGGCCCTTTCAAACCAACCTTATTCCGTCTCACTGATTCAAGACTTTCCCATGTTAGAAAGCTGTTGGTTCTAGGGTCTATCTCCTTCCCCACATAGTGTTCTTCCCATTCAATTGGTACCTCAGCGACCTTGAAGATCTGTAGTTTTTAATAGGATTTAGCAATTTATAACCCCAAATTCAATGAAGTTAACAGAAAGCCTAGCTTCAAAGGAAGTACATCCACCATCAGCGGATGTACCAAAAAAAGTACATCCACCATCAGCTTTCATTTTTTATTTTATTTTTTTAAAATCAAGGTAGCTTTCATTCATTTAGCATCCAGAAGATGCAAAAGAATTACGCATCAGCTTCATTATTGTGGACTACAGTCTAGAAGAAAAATGTCGAGCAAAACAGCAGAATCCAACAAACAATAATGCCCATGAACCTCCAGGCAGGATTAGCGCAAGAACTCCTTGTCACACATCTTAGTACAGTTAATAAGGACAGCATATTTACTTGTCCATTTCATTCCTAAATGATTCAACTTGCTGGTAAAAAGAATACGAAACATAATCAACAAGGGAAGTAGCATATCACTTCATCCAAAACAAAAAGGAGAAGCTATAATTTCATGGTACAATGGTACCAAAAAATGCGTTCAATCTTCCAGCAATTACGACTTAGTACGGGTGTCAAAATAGGCACACAAAAACAAAGCTTACAATAGGCGATCAGTGGAAATTTTCAAGCCCTATAAGGAAAGGTTACTGCATTATCTCAAGACAGCCTTTTTGATCATCACTCTCATCATAAGATTTGGATTTTTGAAAAAAAGACAAATGATGATGCTACAAAGTTTTGCTTCGGTCCAAATTCTATTTCAACACTCGGCATGAAAAGGCAGCATTTCACGAGTGTTACAGGGGAGCACCTACCAAGTACTATCTAATATTCAGATGTGCAAATTTGCAACTACTCAAAGGCTTGATCTTGATGAATAGTTACACTATGAAGCAACAATACTACAAAATTTTGTTCTATTCTTTTAGTGGCCATTTGGCTAGTTGAATTCCAGAAATCATGTTTGGCCATAAAATTCTGAAATTTGGAAAACACCAAAAAGTTGTTTCCACCTTTTTCACTCCAAATGCCATACAAAAATTCAGAAACAACTCCAATTTGTATTCGTGGCCAAACACAACTCAAATTTCCAAATACCATATTTCACTTTGAAAACAAAAACTACTTTTGCTCAAATTTCATGGCCAAACGAGGCCTTAACATGGCGTAAGCAGTGTCAATATTATTACTAGGACTCAATGAAACAACAACAGAATCAAACATTGGCACGGGAAAACAAGAGATATCAGACCTGCCTGACGGACTCGGCGATCTCAGGGCCAATACCATCGCCGGGGAAAAGAGTAGCCCTTATCAAATTGGATTCGGAACTGAAGCTCCGATCCAGAAACCGAGTGCGGCTTTGAAAGAGTCTTCTCGCAATCTGAGAAGCCATTCTGCAGAAGAAAATGCTGAAAAGGAAAAAGGGAGAAAGAAAGTTATTATAAACGATGCTTCTTCGGACGAGCAACTTGACCCACTCGAGGAGGATTATTGCTATGCTAATGAGGATTCACTTCCGTGCTTCGCAGGGTTAATTCTGTCATTTCAATATTTGCTACTCCCTCCGGATCAAAATAATAGATAATTTGATTAAACTACCCTTAATTAAAGAAACATTGAAATTTGATCATATAACACTTAATAGGAGCAAATATGAAAAAGCAAGATTAACTCTTTCTTGATTTGTTAAGTGAATTCTTTTTCTGATTAAAAAAAAAAAAGCAAAGTAAACTTTTTTTTTTATCGGGAGGGAGTAATACGCTATCTCACTTGGCACGAAATGAGGCGTCTTAAGTCCCGATTGTTAAAAAAAAAAAAAAAGGAATGGGAAGAAAAACGTAAATTGATCCTTATGCTCTTGACACTAAAAAAAAAATGTTTGGTTAAGTCTCTACATGTCTCTCAAAAACATAATAACGGTTAGGATTTTTCTTTGATCGACGAGTTCTATCAACCCTTTTCAGTTAAATGGAGTAGTAAAATCCTACTCCCTCCGTCTCAATTTATGTGATATAATTTGAATAGACATAGAGTTTAAAAAACAAAGGAAGATTTCTGAAATTTGTGATCTAAAATAATCTATAGATATTTGTGTAGCTGTAAATCATTTCATAAGGACAAAAGGAAAAGTTTTGAGTTAAATTATTTCTAAATATAGAAATGTATCATTCTTTTTGGGACAAACTAAAAAAAAACATGTATCACGTATTAAATCCCTTAGTATCACATAAATTGGGACATAGGGATATTAAATCCCTTAGTATCACATAAATTGGGACATAGGGAGTATTAAATCCCCTATACGCATTATACCTCCGTATAAACTAAGTAGACATATTATGATCTCATTTGTTTGCACTTAATGGAAGTCTGAATCTGAATGGTTCATGTAACACCTCGTAGCTTCGGGCAAAGGTTTGACTCATAAGATGATAATATAATAGAACCAATATGAGGGTTATAGGAAGTGTTTTGAAAACTAATCAAGTCATAAGAAATGTCTTTGGGCAAAGCAAAGTTGGAAGCCACTCTACGGGGCATGTTTGCAAGTGAGTTTGTAGAAGGTCTTATTTCTAACGACCATAACCCTTTATTAATTAGGAATTTGGGAAAACTTCCTGAATGAAAGTTGTAGCCCTTTGAAATACCTTTCCAATAGTATATTATGGGGGTCAAGGGGACATCTGTACAAAAGGTTATGGCCATTTTACTGAAAGAGTACATAGCAGTCCGTTCACTGGTCATGTTATACGAACATCTTATACGGCCCATATAATTTTATACAGACCGTATAAGTCGTCCGTACTTCACGAAACCTCAACCCGACGTTCTGTTTTGTGCCATGATAAAATATGGTCATATTATACGGACCGTATAACTTTATACGGACCGTATAATATGTCCATATAACTTCCGCCTCACTTTTGTATAAATTCAAGTCTTGAGTTCTTTTATTTCATTATTCACAATTCCAAGCCCTAGGAACAATCCAAAACATCAAGGTAAGTCAATCCAAACCCTTCCAACTCAATTCTAACATATACTCTAATAATCTAAGCAAGAAATCATTGTTCCTAAACTAGGGTTTTCAAGAAAACCCATCTCAAGGTTCAAGAATTCAAGATTTTGGAAATCTTCTTCAAAGTTAAAATCTTTAATTCAAGTTTGGAGCATTATCAGGTATGTAGAGTTACTATCTACGTGTGGGAACATCATTATTCTTCCCCACGCCTCAAAATCCATAAATTATGATTCTCTACTAAAACTAGGGTTTCTATACCATGCTCATGATAACCCTAGGTCCATGTCCATGGTTATATTATGTATACAACAACAACAACAACAAACCCAGTATAATCCCACCATGTGGGGTCTGGGGAGGGTAGAGTGTACGCAGACCTAACCCCTACTTTGAAAGGTAGGGCGGCTGTTTCCGAAAGACCCTCGGCTCAAGAGAGGAGAACAAGAGAGGAAAAACAAGACAAAAGGTTAGATAGGACCAAACATATTTAAAACAATAAGAAAGCAAGGAATAACAAAAGCGAGAAAGTCATGGTAGAACAGTTCGGAAAGAAAGGAGCATTAACTATTATAGATAACTAAGATAACCAAAGTACAACAGCCCAACAAATATAAGCAGCAATCCAATGCAGAAATCAAATGGCAATAAACAAATGAGCAAAACTATAACTACTATGGTGAAAGGATTAGCCACCTAGCCTTCTATCCTAATCTGAGTCCTCCACAACCTCCTATCTAAGGTCATGTCCTCGGTGAGCTGAAACTGTGCCATATCCTGTCTAATCACCTCTCCCCAATATTATGTATGAATTGTTATAATTCCATCATTGAGTTCTTAATATTTCTTTATGATTATTGAGAATCCGTCTGTAATCCATGAAAACCCATATCTTGCATTCCATGGGTTCTTGCATGCATGTTTGTAAATAAAAATGCTTATTTCATGAATATCCTACATGTCTACAAGTTTTCATGCAATTGTATTATATAACTATCTTCATGCCATGACTCAAGATACATACATGCTAAATACAAGTTATTTCATGAAACCATGTTTACAAGTTATTTCATGAAACCATGTTTACAAGTTATTTCGTGAAATCATGATTTCAAGTCAAGTACAAGTTAATTCACGAAAATCATGGGCTTCTTAGCCAACTATATCATATTCATGTTTTTGGGAGTTGCACGAATTACCGAGAAGGCTCAGATAGCCTGAAACTACGTAGCCACCGTAGGACAAGGATCGCTCCGCCCAATTAGGACGATTCCTTAATTTACACTGAATGGATCCATCAGGCACGTTACCACCTTATACCCTGGAAAGGTATGGGGTCTCTGCTGGTCCGGCGAGATACTAGACTTCACGTATCCATGTGGTGATATCATGTGTCGGTTTACGAAATGCTCTCCTTACTTATCATGTTTTACTTATGTTATATATATGTATCCATGCTCATACTCATGTTCATAACCAGGTTTTCGGTTTCAGTTCTTATCATGTTATTCCATGTCCCATGTTATTTCTTTCAGTTACTTTACATACCAATACATTCAATGTGCTGACGTCCCCTTTTATTGCTCGGGGGCCTGCATTTCACGATGCAGGTACAGATTTACAGGACGACGCCTCTGCTCATTAGGATCTGCACATACCAGCTTATTGGTGAGCCCCATCTCATTCGGGGTTTAGACATTGTCTTTCTTTATTTAGTTTTGCATCTAAAGGTATGCTGGGGGCCTTGTCCCAGCAAGTATGTTACGTGTTTCAGACTCATGCTAGAGGTTTCATAGACAAGACAAGTGTCATGTTAGACTTCCAGAGTTGGTTAGCCGGTTTGGCTCATTTATGATATTGTCCGCATTCATGACTTAACCAAGTACTTATGTTTAATATTATGACTTACTATGTTTTATAAAAGCTCATCATGCACTTCACGTTATATTTCCGCTTATGTATGTCTCATGATGATTCAGCAAGCCATGTGGTTCGCTCGGTCACCTGCAGTCAGGCGCCGAGTGCCGTGTTATGCCCAGGCCATGGTTCGGGCGTGACAGTTCAGACCTTAAGTCATTAAGTGCATTTGTTTATATTAAAATCTAAGCACTTATTTGGTCTAAATAGGTCTTAATCATTGAACAAAGTCTTAATATCATTAAGAAGTACTTTTATATGGATAATTTTTACCACCACTCTGTCCACAACCATCAGCTTCACCCACCCCCACCTTCCCAACCCCACCACGACGACACCACCACCGCCTCTCCTCTCTCCACTATCATTAACCACCTTTGTCATCACAACCACCATCATCGTCAACCGCCACACATTCTTAAGTCAACACCGCCAAAGACTAACATCAACCAACTTCACTATCACAACCACCGCCATCAATATCAACTGTCACCATTGCGTCAGGCCCTGCAACACCAACTACCTCCACCATCACGACTATCACCACCACTACAACACATCTACACCATCATTAGTGAACATAAATGTTTTAATTTTTAATCAAATAATACTTTTATTCTGTTAGATTTATTTTTATTTTCTAATATTTAGTTACTTTTTTATTTGAATTTTCTATTTATTATGATCAAATAAATTCATTATGCACATTCAGATGTTGAAAAACAAACAGTTTTAATTATTCAATGTTCATATCTAGAGACAACATCTTAATCATTCATATGTGTATTCAGATTCAGATGTCTTAATCTTAATGAAAACACATTGAGGCCTATGTGTCCCCCCATTTTGCATATGGTTGACCCTTTAATATATAAATAGAGAAACTAGACCTCTTCCTCAAATCATCACACCAATTCTTTACCACCTTACATCTATTGTGTTAAAAAAAACTCAAGTCTGTGTTTAAGGGTGTTCAAATGAGACCGAAAAATCGATTCACACCATGTAACCGAGTCATACCAACTTAATAAATCGAAAACCAGGTCGGTTTGACCTGACTTGGTTTTAAATTTTAAAAAACGATTACATTTGCTTTGGTGTTAAACAGAAAAAAAAAAAAAAAAACCGAGCCAAACCGATAAATATATACATGTTTAAAATATTATATAAAACAAATAGATAGTTATACGAGTTTTTTTGTAAAGACATAATATAAACTTTCGACAAAACATCGTCATAAGGAAATTTTTTTTTTTTCCTTTTATATGGTACTTTGTATTACAAATAACGAGAGGGTACGAATTTATCATTGCAATTTTATGAGGACCTATAAATACTGGATACTATTTGGATGTTGAAGACTAAATGAAAAGTGATCCTTTGGTTTCTTGATGGAATGAATTGTTATTTCAAAAAATTAATCAGTTCATGACCTACACGTATTCCAATAAGAGCACTAAGAATAAATACGTTTAGAGTCAAAAAGAGAGTTTGCTATGCTGAAACATTTTAGAAGCGGTGATTTTCTCCAGGACTAAACCATTTAAGAAGCCCTAAAAAGTTTTATCCACAAATAATGCCTAAGTTATACAAGTTACCTACAAAGTTTTTGATTACCTTTTGATTCAAAGATTCTTTATATTAAAAAATACATTCTTAAACCCGCAAAAACGGACTCGAACTGATAAAACCGAAAGTGAATTTATACTATAATAGTTTGGTTTGGTTTGAATATTAGAAAAAACGATTTCATTGATTTGATGTGGTTTTAACCAAAAATCGAGTCAAACTGAACCATGAATAGCCCTATTTGTATTTCTACTTAAAAATGATGCAACTATTGAGAACCTAAACCAAACCGGATGGCCTCTACTGGCACCCAGTACCTTACTCAACCGAGCACCAACGTACATTACTCTTCTCATTTTATCATTATATTTATCATGTGCCGATAAGGCCACATCTATATGCATCCATAAAGGGAATATAAACTCCGCATCAAAAGGACAAGCCAAAAGATATATACATATATGTGGGCCGACAAGGCCACCATAACCATAACTATACACAGGACAACTATCTACAAGCCTCTAAAAGTGGATCAACATCAACGTACATAAGTCGGGACAGGGACCCTGACATACCCAAAATGCAAAAGCATATGTATACATGATACCCTGACTCGATAATGCTCCGAAAGAAGATGGAGCTCACCAACAACCGCTAATATCAAAGGGCAGCCTACTATGGAGGATCGTCTACCCACCTACCTGAACCTATATGACATAAAATACGGTGCTCCCGGCAAAAAGACGTCAGTACGAATAATGTACCGTGTATGTAAGGCAGAATTGAAACATAATAATAAGACATCATCAATAAGGAAAGATAAGAATCAACCTGAACCTATGGATTTCCAGTAGGGGCTATAAATATGCATACTTATACTTGTATAAGTGTATTTAACACCATTGGCCTCATTGGGCATAATATCGTGTCATAATAGCCTCTGTAGGCAATATCGTCTCATCGGATAACCAGCTGATCAATGGTGGTGCGTATATAACATCATTATAATAATACATATATATATATATATATATATATATATATGTTTATAACGCCTTTGTCATAATCATATATACTTTATATGCGTATATAGCGTCTTTGATCGTAATACATATATACGTGCATGAAGAGCCTTTAGGAACATTAGAACTCTTTCAGAGTGACTTAAAGTCGATAACCCTCCGGATACATTATGAACATCAACGTCATTATCATATGCCTTAAAAGGGACTTAGGAATCATATTTAGACATACTGTGAATACATAACATAGGAATGAATAACACGGACATTTTTAGCTTTTAAGAGTAGAGCCAAATTATGGAATGACATTACCTTTACGTTTCATTTAATTGGATCATTCCAACAGAAGGAAGAATAGCCTTAACATATCTTTGTAACTTAATCACGACTCAATATATATTTTCTGTAACACTTCAACCTACATTAAGATATTAGAACTATGGTTATGCTACGAGAATTAGAATACAACTTTCGAGCTACCCGCTCGTCTACAGAAAAATTGAACAACACTTCCCTATATCTTTCACTTCCTTTCAATTCAAACCAAAGCCAAAAACAACAAGAACAACAACATATCCAAGTTACTACATCAAGAACCAGCCAAAACCTAGCTTAAAAACCTTCGAAAATAGTCCCATGCGCACAACACCTCAACTTCACTTTCAGATCATACTTTTTCTCATATTCTCTATATTACCCAAGATTGCTATAGCCCAAAAATGAATAACCCTAAGTAGGAGACTGTAAAACATACCTTATAACACTCCAACAACTGTAAAACATACCTTATAACACTCCAACAACCAATTTTCAGAGCTTACTTCACTGCGAAGCGATCCTCAATCAGCCACAAAGGGAGGAGAAGCAAGATAGCAATCACCTAGGGATTCTTGCTTGTATTTCACTTTGGGATTCACTCTTGGGTGTTAGAAAACTCTCTAAAGAAAGTTTGGGAGGTATTAGGGTTTGTTTGTACAGAGAACACCAACCTAAAACTTTAATGAGATTTTCTGAAATCTCACTTCACTACTTGAGCTATGAAGAAAAGAATAAGGATTTTTCTTTGCTGCTTTGAGCTAAGACAAAATGAGAGAGAGAAGAGAGAAGAGAGAAGAGAGAAGAGGTGGATGGTTTATTTTGGAGAGAGGAAAATAATGACCAAAATCTGGAGGAATCATGTATATATATTTGGCCCTTAAATAGGCCTGGACCGATGGGCTTAGATCTGCCCCTTCTCACCTATTCTAGCCTTTTTATTTTGGGCCACTCATTTCCAAGTAGGTGATGCACCTGCTTGTCCCTTAATTGGGCTAGAAGGTTGCTGATTTTCTCTAGACACGTGTGTCATCTTTATTTAGTAAGTAAGATGTGAAACAAGTAGGACGGGAAATAAGTACGTCAAGCAGGTAGGACGTGTAAAGAAGTAGCCTAAGCAAGTAGGACGGGCAAGTAAGCAGCTCGTTTTATTTTCCCAAAATCCCAATTCTCACCTTTAAGTGCATTCATCAACCTCAACTTAGTCATGCATATATTGAACAAAAATACGGGATGTAATATCCTCCCCCCTTAGGAACATTTTTCCTCGAATGTAGAGGTGTACATGAGGGAATTAACTCTTACAAACTTTCAAAAAAATTTGATAGAATTTCCTCTGTAATTCTAACTATCCCAAACCTGCATGCAGCCAAAAAAACATACCATACGCCACACAGGCTAAATAATACAAGTACAAATAACATCGGCCTCACAGGACCATCAATATCAACATAACATAACCATGCTAGAACTCACCGAGTAACATCTTTCTCAGCTCTAAACATCATCTATGGTCTAAAATAAGTGAGGATACTTATTCCTCATTGCTTCCTGCGCCTCCCATGTAATTTTTTCTCGGTTCTTGTTTCTCTATATCACCTTCATGGAGGTTACTTCTGTAATGACCCATTTGGCCGTTACGGTACTTTTGACCTTGTTGAACATTTTTCGAGATTTATTAGCGTATATTAGACTTGCGGGGATGGGTGATGCGATTTTTGAGGTCATCGGATGAATATTAGTGGGTTTTTTTTGATAATAAGCCTTTTTAGCGAGAATATTTAACCTAAAGTTGACTTTTGAGTAAACAGACGTTTTTGAAAATCCATTAATTTTGAGAGGTCCAGATGGTTATTTGTGACTTGTCGGTATGTTCGATTCGCTTCCCCATGCATTAGAATGCGTTTTGGGACTTGAGTTGGAAAGTTGATTTTGGAGTATTGGGGGTTGACTTGGTCAACGAGACCCCCGTTGGGAAATCTGAGTCCACGTGTGAGTTCGTAGCGTGTTTTTATGTATGTTTGCATATTGTGTTGTATCTGTGGGGCCTCGGGTAATAGTCGGATTTCGGGATGAGACTTGTGGAATTAAGTAACTTTCTAGTGTCTGGTGCCTCGCCATGGCGACACCAGGACCACGACGGCGGTATCTCTACGGTGATAGCCCTGCCGCTATAGAGGCCTAGTGAGTTTGTGAGTGGCCGTTGGGGCGGTCATGTCGCTGCTGCAGCGGTTCTATTGTAGCAGTTGACGGGAACTTAAATAACTTAAATCCTTTTTCAAACCCTATCACTCCTCATTCATTACTCTCAGTTCTAGAGCTACTTTGGGAGCAAAACAAGAGATTCCAAGGGAATTATTCATTGGGGTAAGTTCATCTAACCCTATTTTATTCATTTAGGATTCATAATCCACCTTAGAAACTCCCTAATTCATGCTAGAGTTTTCTAATAATATATGGATTAAAGAGGGTCTTGGGGTTTCTTTCTTAAATGAATTTTTGATTATTAAAACTTGATTTGTTGATGTTATAAGCTTGTATTAGTATGAAATTGATGGGTAATAGCTTTATAAACATGATTCCTTCATTATTAGTAACCAATTTGTGGATTTGAGAGTTAGGGTTCATGCCCAAAATTAGGGGTTCCTCTTTAAATATGATTTTGGCTTAATATCGAGTTATTTTAGAAATTGATTAGTGGGTTTTGATCACTTAGACTTGAATTGCATGTTTCACTTTTGAATTTTCCGTTTTGCCCTTGTGGGCCCGTTTCCCCAAATCCCTTAAGCTTAAGTTGACCAAATTGAAAGCCTGGCAATATGGGTACCGTTCTTCATAATTTCTAATCTAAATTATATTATAACTAGACCTTGAGTATTTCGAGTCATTGAGGAAGGGCAAGGAGCTCGTGTGATTTGTTTGGGATTCCTGTTCGGCACTCCAGGTAGGTTATGACTTACCTTTTTGTTAGACTTTAGTTAGCGACTAGTATGTAGTACTAGGGAATTGTTGGAGACATCATGTGAACCTTCGGGTATGAAGTTGGGATGGAATTATTAGGATTGGTATTGTTGTGTGACTTGTGTGTTCGGGCTCGTGGCCTGTAGATTCCTTAGGTTTATGCTTGGTTTCTCTTATATGAATCGGTGGTTGCTAGTGTATTCTAGGAGAATGGTTGGAAGGAACGGATTCATGTGATACTTGTACTATGATTGTTGTCTCTATATATGAATTGATTGGAATCCTTATGTTGTTATGATATTCTCATTGCATGACATACTTTCGCATATCTATGATATATCTGTCTTGATCTTGATTTTGAGAAATGGTGCTGATGAAGGTAAATATGATTCATGCAACATTTATATATTTGCGAAGCCATCTCTATGTTGTGTGATACAGAATAGTTAGCAGTGATATTGGATGAGGAGTCATTCTAAGTTGTGTGATACGTGATGACGGTACATAGATTTAGTGGTCCCCCATGGGTCATGACTGTAGAGAGGTGGACATCGTCCCCCTGAAGCATGTGTGTATCATTGTATTGCGTTCCATTTGCATTCACATTACTTGTTCTTATCGTCATTTGGATTGCTATTGATCTTCAGTGATGCTTGAGTTATTGGGTGATTATTTGGTTATGTTTGGATTCGTGGATTATTTGAGACATCGTTGCATGTTGATTGTCCTACTTAGACTTGTTGACCTATATCTGTCTGTGAGCATGATTATCTTTCCATTTCCTTATTTGCATGCGTGATCTAACTGTTGTCAGCCTATGATGCTTACTCAGTACCATGTTTGTACTGATGCTATCTTGGTGTACTCTTTTTATGAATGAAGAGTTTGTTGTTGGGGAGACTTCCACACCTCGCAACTGATCCCGAGGCGATGTTCCTAGAGTTCAGAGGGTGAGCTACTGATGATCCATGTAGCCCGAGACTCTATCTCTTTTATTTCTCATTTCTATTTCGAGACAATATGTATTCAGATGATGTATTGACTATTTAGACTTGTGGTAGTATTTAGTAGTTCTTGTAATGATCAGACCACGGTTTGGGATTTGTTTATCTTCCGCACTTGGTATTTATATATTATGTCAGGCTTATAGTATTATTCTTGGGTTTTTCATTCTTTTACTCATGATTTACTTACCAATAATCGGTTGCATAAGGGACGAGTTCGCTTACTGAGGTGGGAAATAGTAGGTGCCCGCACGTTCCCCGAGTTGCGGTGTGACAACTTCCTTGGTTTTCAACTTATGAACCTACCGGTCCAAAATAGCAACCGGAACCTCTTCGAATGCTAAATCTTCCATAACTTGTACGTCATCAACCGGAGTAACCGGAGAAAGGTCTCCAATGCACTTTCGTAAAATCGATACATGAAAGATGGGATGAACGAATTCTAATTCTGATGGCAACTCCAACTCATAGGCTGCCTGCCCTATTCTGCAGGTAATTTTATATGGCCCAATGTATCATGGGCTGAGCTTGCCCCTTTTACCAAATCGTATAATGCCATTTATTGGTAAAATCTTCAAGAACACCCAATCATTCACATCAAACTCTAGATCACGCCGCCGTACATCAGCATAAGATTTTTGTCGACTCTGGGCTGTCCGTAATCATTCTTGTATAAGCTTCACTTTTCCTCTGTTTGGTGGACTAAATCTAGCCCAAGAAATTATGTTTCTCCGACTTCGAACCATCCAATCAGAGATCTACATTTACGCCCATATAACGCCTCATAGTGGGCCTGTCACGACCCGACTAGAGGCCATGACGAGTACCCGGGGTCAACCACCGAGCACCACTCATACCGTTACCTAACGTACCCATCAAGCGTTCATTCATTATTCAAATGCTTAAATCATAGAAAAATCATTTCTCATTTGGAAACATAATTACCTTTATTTACATAAGCCCTTCGGCTATCAAAATAATACACACATACATATATACATATATATGCTTATCAAAATCGTGAGACCATACTACCCACACATACGTATCTATGAGCCTCTACTAGAATACTAGACATATGGACGGGACAGGACCCCGTCGTGCCCAAAACATATACGCACACAAAACAGTAAATCAATGGCACCTCCAGAATAATGGAGTGCTCTCAAAAATCTGCTTATCGGCTTCTATAAATCTGGGTCGCCTCCCTGTCTACCTGTAGGCATGAACACAGCGTCCAACGAAAAACGGTCGTCAATACGAATATTGTACTGAGTATGTAAGGCATGAATGAAATGAACATATTTGAGAAATCATAATGCATAAGGTGAAGACATAACCTGCGTAACTCTTAAGTGAGGATACCTTTCATGCCTATATCATATATAATCACGGTACATGTATCATTATAGCGCATACATCATCGTATCATACATGTATCATAATACCGTATCTACTCATACACATTAAATGTTATCCGTATTTGGCCACGTAGTGGCTCGACAATATCACATACATGTCTTTCGGGCTTTTCATACATTGGATTACATAGTAGTATCATACCCGACTATATAGGTTCGGTGCCTTACGTACCCAGCTATAATAAAGCTTGGTGTTATGCGTACCTGGCCCCTACCAAGGCTCAGTGTTGTCCGTACTTAGCCCTACCAAGGCTCAGTGATATCCGTACCTGGCCCTGCCAAGGCTCAGTGTTATCCGTACCTGGCCCTACCAAGGCTCAGTGATATCCGTACCTGGCCCTACCAAGGCTCAGTGTTGTCCGTACCTGGCCCTACCAAGGCTCAGTGTTGTCCGTACCTGGCCCTACCAAGGCTCAGTGATATCTGTGCCTGGCCCTACCAAGGCTCAGTGTTGTCCGTACCTAACTGCAGTGGTGCGCGCCTTTTATATATATATATATATACATTTTCTACCCGACCATATAAGCTCGGGGTTTCATAATAGCCATAAGTAGGCGCATATACATAAAATCACATATACATAAAAGCCCATAAACATCTTTAGCGTCATTACTATTATCATCGTCATCATTATCATTATCACTATCAAACATCATCATCGTTATCATTATCATCATCACTATGGAAATCTTTTATCATCACATATATCTCATAAGCTTATCATAACTTTTCATAGGGCATGCATTTGAATTTTAAACACAATCCATGAAAATCGTATCATATTCGTAGCATGAACTTTATAAAAATATCGTATGATAGACTTTACAATCTCTAAACTTAGACTCATCATTACCATCATCGTATCTATGGCATATCCTTTACCTTTATCTCATATGGAACCCCCTATGAATATAGACTCGTAACTTTTCGGGACATTGGTCGTAGGACATGCATTAGAGCTTATAGACAATCTATAACAATATCGGGGTGACATAAGGTCGAGAACCCCCGATTCCATTATGGAGTAATCACATTCATCATCTCTCATCTTGAAGGAACTAACATTTTAAGGTGAGTTTACACCATGAACAACATCAAAAGATCGTAAATAGGATCTTTATCTTCATAGACATCATATCTTGCTTTAGAATCTCTAGGCTTAAACTCACCATCATTATATTCGTGTCCATGACATATTTATTATCTTTATCTCATAAGAAGCTCTTTATCAATATTGTCTTATAGTTCCCGGGATGTAAGAAAGTCATGGAGAAGTAGGGAAATAATATCGTAGGAATCATATAAGGATCATTAGCTCCGTAGGAATATCGTATCATGAGTTTTAGGACTTCTAGACTTAGATTCATCATCGGTATTGTCATGCTCGTAACGTATCTTTTTTCTTTGTCTCATATGAAGCTCTTTATATTAGTAGATTCATAATTCCCGATATGTAGGAAAATCATAGCAAGATAGGAGGATTCATACCATAGGAGTCAAGCCTTATAAAGAAAGGACTAGCCTTACATACCTCTTTCGTTTAACAATTTCCATCGCTTGGTTGTTCTTCTTCAATGCTCACGTTTCTACTTTCAAGAGAATTCACATTCACATTAGCCAACCGATTATATGAATGTGCCTACTAGAGCTAGAGAAAATTGGGCAGCATTTCCTTTGCTTATCTAACCTTTCCCATATTGTATATCAACTCCCAAACATTCATAATAACGTTCACAATATCATAACCATCAATCGTCATTCATCTACATTACCCTCATTTCACAATTTCACTTCAATTCATCCATAATCATGGTCATAGTATACTAGCATGTTTTCTTGCATATAATACCTATCCCGTGTCCTCAGTATCATTTATAACATAACCATATCACAACACATCAATAATCATGACTCAATTCGAGTTATCTCCCAAAATGACACTATTCACACTTTCGTGACCCATTTTTTATATCCTTTTGCAATCCAAGTGTTTCAACTTTTAAATACCTTAAAAAACATGTAAATACCATAAATCTTACCTTATATGGTGTAGGAATGAACCTTGAGTGCAAACACTTCACTTGAGAAAAACCCTAGTTTCACTTTCACTTGGATTCCTTGTCTCGGATGAACTTTGATGAGTTTCTTACGCTTGATTCACTTGGTTTGATGTAGTTGATCACTAATATCCCTTGAATTCTTGTGGGATAAGTGTATAGAGATGTTTTAGAGACAAGGGGTGTGAAGGGAAATGAAATGAAATGAACTTGGTCCCTTATTAAATACACACAATTCTATCCCGACCCATTTATACGGACACACATATGGTCTGTACAATTTATACGGTTCGTATGTGTGACTGTATAATGGTTCCAGCGGAGACTCTTCTCTGGACTAGTTATACAGCTAAATCTATGGTCCGTATCTTTTGTACGGTTCGTATAATGGACCGTATAATCCACAGTTTTTCCGAAAATCATTTTCGTCGACTCATTTGATCTCTAATCCTTATGGAACCTTCTTGACGCCTTGTTTATCACTTCATTAACAATCTAGGGGACGTTATAACTCTTTTCCCAAGCATCATTGAATCGTCATTAACTCCTTACTCATAAATCCTTTCCGATACATCTCGTATGTCTTGCCTCCTCTTGGCAACTTTCTTCTCTTACTTCGAATGTCTTTGAAATCTCATTTAGAATTATCGAATGTTATTTCTTACATCATCAAAACATCGCATGCGTCGCGCCCTTCGTCAGTCTAATCACTATGCATGAACGGAAATTTTTTTCGAGGTGTAACAGGGCCATCTTGATACCCGAATGATAGCTATTGTCATGAGCGAACTCGATAAGGGGTAAGTGATCATCCCAATTACCTCTAAAGTCCAACACATATGCTCGTAGCATATCTTCAAGTGTCTGAATAGTACACTCGACTTGACCGTCTGTTTGAGGATGAAATGTCGTACTGAGGTTTACTTAAGTGCCCAAACCCTTTTGAAATGATCTCCAAAAATTAGCCATAAACTGGGAACTTTGGTTAGATATGATAGAAATAGGGATACCATGAAGGCGAACAATTTCCCTTATATAGAGCTTTGCATACTCTTCCGCTGTATAGGTCCTCTTAGCCGGCAAGAAATGAACTGATTTCGTAAGTCTATCAATGATCACCCATATAGAATCACACTTACAATATAAGCAAGGCAACCTTGTGATGAAATCCATATTAATCATGTCCCACTTCCATGTCGGGATCTCTATGTTCTGAGTTAGCCTACTAGGCTTCTGATGCTCCACCTTAACTTGTTGGTTGTTTGAACATTGAGCTACAAATTCTACTACGTTCCTCTTCATGTTATTCCACCATATCATGGTATATCTTCATCGAACCCAGATTTGTAGAATATTGGGAATGATGAACTTCAGCCATAATCTTATCTCACAACCCTGCTACATCCGGAACATATAATCGACCTTGGTATCTCAAGATACCATCTGCTCCAAGCTCAAAAGCTGTAACGCTTTGTTGTTGAACCCCTTCTCTGTACTATACTAGGATAGGATCTTCATATTGTCGTGCTTTCACTTCAGCTACAAGGGATGGTTCCGCTCTATGTTGGACGACAACACTCCCATCCTGTCCAATAGCTTGACTCCCAAACTGGCTAATTGATGAAGTTCTCGTGTCATCTCTTTCTTCCCAGCTTCTATATACACTAAACTTCCCATCTACCGTAACATTTGCTTTACTGAGATGATATAAGATATCGACATAGTAATCCGTTAACAATTCAAGCCATCTTCTTTGTCGAAAGTTCAACTCTTTCTGTTTGAAGATATATTGCAAACTCTTGTGATCTGTAAATATGTCTACATAAACACCATATAAATAATGCCGCCATATCTTCAATGTATGTACAACTGTAGCTACCTCCAAGTAGTGAGTAGGATAGTTCTTTCCATGTTTCCTCAATTGCCTTGAAGCATACACAATCACCTTGCCGGTACTGCATCAATACACATCCCAACCAGTGCCCGAGGCATCATAACATACTGCATACCCTTCTATACCTTCAGGTAACGCCAACACTGGTACCGATGTCAATGTATCTTTAACTCTTGGAAATTCACTCACAAGCATCGGACCATTGAAATTTAATTGGTGTCTACGTTGACTTTGCCAATGAGGCTGAAATAGAAGAAACCCCCCTCTGAATCTCTGATCATAGCCTGCTAACCCCAATAAGCTGCAAAGTTCAGATAGAGTCATAAGTCTAGGCCAACTTTTTACGGCTTCTATCTTTTGAGTGTCCACTCTAATGCCTTCATAAAATAATGTAACAAGTGCAGGTCAGTACAAACAACACGTACTGGTAAGTATTATCGGCCGACTAAGATTAGCTAACATATACTAAGACAATAAACTAAGATAAACAGGTAAATCAACAAAGTATAAGTCAACGGGAGTCAGTGACCAAGTACAAGTTATCACCTATGTTATAGTATCTAAACCCAACTGTGCCTAGTCTCAGTATAGTTAATCCGAACCAGTACATCATAATAGCATCACAACAAGTCATCGCCAATGTTATAGCATCTAAGCCTAACTGTGCCAAGTCTCAATATAATCAACACCGAATCCGTACATCATAAGGTATCACAACCATCACAGGAATATCACAGAAAGCCAAATGATCCAATGCAATGCAATAATGTATGATGTGTAATGCAATGCATATAGAGTATACACATGTAGTCCGATAATAGAACATCACATCTCGGCAGCACAACCCATGGGGAACCACGAAGTCCATGTACCTCACGATTCCGGCAACAACATCGGCAATCGCTACCTCATAGTTCCGGAAACAACTTCGAAAACCGCTACACTCATACCTCAATTTCGGGATAAACATCGGACATCGGTCCTCATGTCACTCTCATCCAACTGAACCCAGCTTGTAACAGTATTTCCTCAAGTACCATCAATGTATCAACGGTATATCATAAAGGATGAGAATGCGTGCAATGTCGATAATCAAATCAATCTCAATAGTACCACACATGGCACACAAGTAATGTCAATGATAAGGATACACAATAAGCCACAATGGAATCCTAATTCTCAACAGTACCTCCTAGGGCACACAAGTAATATCAATGATAAGACTACACAATAAGCCACAATGGGATCACAATTCTCAACAGTACCTCCCAGGGCACACAAGTAATATCAATGATAAGGATACACAATAAACCACAATGGAATCGCAATTCTCAATAGTACCTCCCAGGTTACAGAAGTAATATCAATGATAAAGCTACACAATAAGCCACAATAAAGTCACAATAGTCATCTCAAAGCAACAACAAGTAAGGTGCTACAATATCATCATCAAGATATATCACTAGTCACCAATATCTACCATCTCTATGTGGCAACGAGCCAACAATAATAGAACAAGATAAGTCACAACACAACGGGGTGGCTAACCCAAATCACACTACAAGGCTCAACCTAAGACAATATCTAACCCAACTTCATACCCGTAGGTTTACATGCATTCTTCGACAGTATCATCTAAATATATGATTCACTAAACTAAGTCTAACCATAGGGTAAACCATAATCTACCTGGAAGGCCGAACAACAAATTCTCCAATAATCAAATCTTGGTCTTACCTTTTCTTTGAGCCTCGAGATAATAAAAGTCTAAATATATCCGAATCACGTAATTAGAATCAAGAAGAACATCAATCAAACCCTACTTCCATTCAAGACCCAAATTCCCAACCTATAGAGTAGGTTTTATGAACTAGAAAGGTGAAATTAGGAATCTAAAGGTCTCAACATGAAATTAAGCTCTTGGTGATGAATTCCTATCAAAATCAAGCTAAAAGAACCAACAATTTACTCCAATTCGGATTCTAGGCAAACCCCCCAAATTTGGGTATAAACCCTAACTTCCAATTCAACAATTATACCTTAATCAAGAAGTAAACATGTTACTATAGCTTATATTCATCAAATCCATGCTAAATAAAGCTAACGTAACCACTGATTTCATATTTATAACCAAGAAATCATTTAGGAAGAAACCCATTAAAACCTACTATTAATACTCAACTTATTGATGAACTAAGCATGAACCATGAATTTCTATAGTGATTAATGATCAAGGAATAAAGTATAAGATTGGGGAAACTCACCACAAAGCTTAGCGCCTTCAAGAACTTCAAAACCCTCTCCAATAGACTTTAGATGAAATGGGGAAATGTTTAGAGACTTAGGGTTTTTATCACTTAAACCATTCAACTACTGCCGACACCCGCTTCCGCGACCAACATACCGCTTCAGCGGCACCATGATCACTATAATGGCCATGCCCAAAATCCCACTAGCCATTTCAACTGCAAAGTGACCGCTATAGCGGTACCGCTGTGGCAGTGCTGGTGCCACCAAAGAGGGCATCAGACACCAGAAAATCCCAAGAGTTCACATTCTCAACCTGAATTTCCGACTATCTCCCGAGGTCATCTGCTCACATACCCAATATGCAGGGTACATGAAAGTATGCTACCAACGCACTCGTGGCCTCAAAATTTTCAACGAAGGTCTCGTTGATCGAGTTAACCCCTGATACCTCAAATCCAACTTCCTCAACCCAAGTCCCAAAAGGCTCCCGAGTGCATTGGGAACCGAACCAGATATACACACAAGTTCTAAAAGAACATCCGAACCACCAAACGGGTCATTACAGGTGGCTCCTGTCGGAGTCATGATTAAATATACCGCTCACTTTGTGGGCCTAGTTGGGAAATAATGTTGCACCCTTACTATCAGTTATAGCTTTTGTCATGATAGTAAGTGCTTGATCTTAACAAGCAGTAATCAATATTTATGCTTAATAATAGGTATTTATTAAGGAGCAAAATCTAAATTAATAATCTCAAATTAAGTTTCAACTTTTTTCCATTGGTAAATCTGTCACGACCCGTTTTGGCATAAGCCGTACGGGCACTTACCTCTCCCACCTAAGTAAGCGAACCCTTAACCCAACTATAATTATATAATAAATAAATAATTAAATTAAGCAACGGAATAGAATAAATACGTAAGTCTCACTATATATATAGTAGAATAGTGCGGAATAATAATAATACCCCGAGGGTCTAGTTTGAGTAATACAAGAGCATCTAAAAGGGAAATAGTATATGTCACGACCCAACCCCGTGGGCCGCGACTGGTACCCTAACTGGATACCCTTACGTACTTACCTAACAGAGTTGGCGTACCAAACGGTTAATTCATACTAGGTGTACACGGATTCAAACCAATATAAATACAGCGCGCGAAAATATATAAATACATGAACATACTGATACTTACACATAAGCCGTTGAGGCTATCATAGCAGACAGAGTCACAAACTCGTACGTACTTACCTGAACAGTAGCAACCCGTAACCCACATACATGTCTACAGGCCTCTAACGGACATAACAGAATCAGATGACGGGACAAGGCCCCGCCGTACCCCAAGTTACCATATGTACAGAATATGTAAATAACAGAAGATATATACCAAAAGTACACGCTCCGGATCAAAAGGAGCTCTCCAAAACAGCAGAACCAGTGTCCTAGACTGGCGGCGTATCACAGGGTGCGTCTGTACCTGCGGGCATGTAACGCAGCCCCCGAAGAACAGGGGGTCAGTACGGAAAATGTACCGAGTATATAAAGCGAAAATGTAACAAATATAATCATAGTCCGAACCAGAAGTACAGAAATATAGCGAACAGAATCGGACCCGAAGCTGAAACAGAAATACAGAGTGCACGGCCAGGACCACAATACGTATTATAAGTACGGGGTGTAGCCGACAGAGTCGTAATATGAATTAGAGGTACAGAAGTGCAACAGACTGAATCATAGTCCGAATCAGACATACAGAAGTGAAGCAGACCGAATCATTATCCGAAGCAGATTTCCAGAAGTGTTACAGACAGAGTCATAACCCAAATCAGACATACAGAAGTGTGACAGACAGAATCATGCATATAGAGTCATAAGCATATACAAATACAGATAGCATGTATGTATCAGATCCCGGCCCTCTAGTGAGGGACGCGGTAACAGATCCCGGCCCTCTAAGTACGGGACGCGGTGGACAGACAGATCAGATCATATGCCATCCTGGCCGCCATCCCCATACCATCACATCACCAGATCATATACAGATGTAAACAGATCCCGGCCCGCACACCGAGGGACGCGGTGAACAATGCAGTGGAACGTGCACGAATAACAGAACCTGGCCCGGGCGCAGTGAAGGAAGCATTGAGGCATCCACGAACAGATTAATGCGAAACCATATGCATACAGATCATTATACAGACTCAATGAAACTGAAGTAGGCCAAACGGTGCGTCAAATCAAAGCAATCGGACAATATTCATAATATACACATATATGTCATTTGGGATGGCACGACCGACTACATCAGAATAAGATTTCCAAAAGCGTTCGAGATGTCAAAATTATTTTATAAGACTTATAAAAATAGTCATAACACTTGTCGCATAGTGAACAGAGTCATATCTCAGATGTTTCCTGTGAAGATCGGGCAGAAATAAGTCAATTACAGCCATACGGAAAGTATCGGGACTTTGTGGGCCCACCTCGGACCAAATCGAGGTGGCGTACGTAAATTACGGACAATAGACCTTATGAGGTCGTCCATAATCGTTTTGAGGCATTCCGACTCCGTTTAGGAAAGTTGCATACATATAGGTTACCTTAACGACAAATTATAAGGAACTAGTTCAATCTTACTGAATGAAATGGGGCCAATTCCAATCTCGGATTTCGAAGAACAGAGTCGTATCTAAGGCTCACGTCCAAGCCTATTATGTTTAGAACATGCCAAAGAATGAAGGGAACGGCTTTACATACCTTAGTTTCGCCTTACACTCGTCCAGATTCAATTCCCGTTTCGTCCAAGATCTACAAATGGTCACATTTACCAAATGTTAACCATAAGACTTTAGGACTTAAATCTCAAATCAACACTTTTCTACAGAAATTTGGGCAGCATTTCCCCTATACATATAGCATTCACAACAACAACCCGGCCAAAACAAACAACAACAACCCAATAACAATACTAACAACAACAACAATAACTACAAAACACACAATATGGCACAACTAGCCTTCTTTCCGACATAACACAATAACTTTCATTCCGACTTCACACTTCCAAACCAATCTCAATGTTTTCATATTCATCATTAATCAAGATCATTACAATGCAATTTGGAAGCATTTTATATCTTTTCTACAAAATATTCACAAGATATACAAAATATACAAACTTTCCACCAAAGTCCTAATTCATCCAAAGCTTCTAATCTTTAACATACATATTCATAACACGTTCCCATCTTCCAAGTTCATCAAAAATCATCATAATTTGCACCTTAACAACTTCATTTCCACAATGTCATAAAATCATACTAAAACGACATAAGCTTCTACATTCCATTTCAATGCAAACTTACATCATTTTACCTTCAGTCACATTGCAAGAATCACAACAACACAACTAACATGTTAAACAAAATTAATTCATTCCCATTCCTTTAAGAGGTACCACACGGCCAAATGCCCCTTTTTACAACTTCAACCAAATTCATTCAACTTTCATTCTCAATATGAATTCCACCGTACTCACAACTAGAATACAACATAAATTCAACTCACCATAGATATACAACATATATACACACACGGCTACATGCCCTCTTACATACCCACTTTGCAACTTCAATATTTTCATACTTTCTACTCATTCTAACATCTATAAACCTTCCATAACATAAAAGAAACAAGAAATCCTTACCTTTTTCCAATAAGTCATCCTTGCCACCAAAGTCACTTTCTTTCCAAAATAATTATACCACTTTGTAGAGAATCTTGAACTTAGTAGGAATACAAGAAAATTTTAATTCTTGAATCAAAGTTGAAGGCTTGGAATTTTTTTTTCCTCTCTTTTCTCTCTATGGCCGTGGCCTTTCTCTTCTCCTCTCTTCTTTAATTTTTCTTGAAACTTCTAAGGGATAATGATACATATATAATATGGTCCCTTTTATTAATTTAACACATGGAAAATTAGTGGAAACATGGGCTTGGGCCACTATGTTGGCCGGCCACCCCTTAGCATTGGGCCTTAATTTTTCATTCAATTATTTTGGCCCAATGACGTATAGATCACATTTTGTAATTCCCGAAACTAATTTTCGAAATTCCAATTTTTCCCTTAGCCTTCTTCAACACTTCCACAATAATATTCTTTCATAACCACTCATGTGTTAGATGTAATCAATTTTAACCTTATCTCTTACAAGTCACAATTATTTCCAATTTTCCAAATGTGCAAAAACACGGGATATAACAGTATAAGTCTGAAATAATAATACATAAAGTGTCTACGTCTCTGAATAGAATATGACATAAAGATAGAAAAGTCTTCAAGGCAGCGAATGACCATGCTTATCCTGAAAACTCGAAGATAATGCTGATGCGACTATCAGCCACATGTAACGGAAGTGGAGCCAACCTGATACTCTGCATTCATAAAGGAATGCAGCAAGTACAGGTCAGTACAAACAATAGTACTGGTAGGCATCATCGGCCGACTAAGCATAGCTAACACAATTCAAATAATAAAGCAGATAAGTAGACAAACCAACAAGTATAAATCAAATGTAATCGAATCCAAGTACACGTCATCGCCTAAGTAAAACATCTAATCCCAAATGTTCCAAGTCTGAACGTATCAAGTTCGATTCAACCATCACAAGTATAACACCAAACATCTCAAAATCAAGCCATAATGCAATGCAATGAAAAGTGTATGAATGCAATGCCATGTCATGCAAATGTTGTGTACACAAGTACTCCGGACGGAAATATCGACATCTCGGTAGCACAACCTAGTGTGACTCGCGAAGTCTAAGTGCCACCCTTCCCGAATCGTTTCCCAACAGACAGACGAAACCCCGAATCTTTGCCTGTGGGGGGTGTCACGCCTCGAACCATGGCCTGGGCGTAACACGACACTCGATGCCTGATCGAACGAACCACATGGCTTGCTGAATCATCATGAGGCATACATGAGCGGAAATATAATGTGAAGTGCATGATGAGCTTTTATAAAACATAGTAAGTCACAATATTAGACATAAGTACTTCATTAAGTCATGAATGCGGGCAATATCATAAACGAGCCAAACCGGCTAACCAACTCTGGAAGTCTAACATGACACTTGTCTTGTCTATGAAACCTCTAAAAAAAAGTCTGAAACACGTAACATACTTGTTGGGACAAGGCTCCCAGCATACCTTTAGATGCAAAACTAAATAAAGAAAGATAATGCAAAACTAAATAAAGAAAGATAATGCCTAAACCTCGAATGAAATGGGGCTCACCAATAAGCCGGTATGTGCAGATCCTAACGAGCAGAGGCGTCATCATATAAATCCATACCTGCATCGTGAAATGCAGGCTCCCGGGCAATAAAAGGGGATGTCAGAATATTGAATGTACTGGTATGTAAAGCAACTGAAAGAAATAACATGGGATATGGAATAACATGATAAGAACTGAAACTGAAAACCTGGACATGAACATGAGCATGAGCATGAGCATGGGTACATATATATATATATATAACATAAGTAAAACATGATAAGTACGGAGAGTATTTCATAAACCGACAACATGATATCAACATGTGGATACGTGGAGTCTGGTACCTCGTCGGACCAGCAGAGCCCCCATACCTTTCCAGGGTATAAGGTGGTAATATGCCTGATGGATCCATTCAGTGTCAAATTAAGGAAATCGTCCTAACTGGGCGGAGCGATCCTTGTCTTACGGTGGCTACGTAGTTTCAGGCTATCTGAGCCTTCTCGGTAATTCGTACAACTCCCAAAAACATGAACATGATATAATTGGCTAAGAAGCCCATGATTTTCGTGAATTAACTTGTACTTGTCATGTAATCATGATTTCACGAAATAACTTGTAAACATGGTTTCATGAAATAACTTGTAAACATGATTTCATGAAATAACTTGTATTTAGCATGTATGTATCTTGAGTCATGGAATGAAGATAGTTATATAATACAATTGCATGAAAACTTGTAGACATGTAGGATATTCGTGAAATAAGCATTTTTATTTAAAAGCATGCATGCAAGAACCCATGGAATACAAGATATGGGTTTTCATGGATTACCGACGGATTATCAATAATCATAAAGAAATATTAAGAACTCAATGATGGAATTATAATAATTCATACATAATATAATCATGGACATGGACCTAGGGTTATCATGAGCATAGTATAGAAACCCTAGTTTTAGTAGAAAATCATAATTTATGGATTATGAGGCGTGGATGATGTTCCCACACGTAGATAGTAACTCTATATACCTTGTAATGCTCCAAACGTGAATCAAAGACTTTAACTTTGAAGAAGATTTCCAAAATCTTGAATCTTAAACCTTGAGATGGGTTTTCTTGAAAACCCTAGGTTAGGAATGATGATTTCTTGTTTAGATTACAAGGATATATATATATATATATATATTAGAATTGACTTGGAATGATTAGAATAGACTTAACTTAGTGTTATTGATGATGGGAGAGAATAGAAGGTCGTTCTAGGGCTTGGGAGTGTGAAGAATGAAGTGAAAAAGCCTTAAAACGAAGTTTTAAAATTGCCGTCGGACCCATTTTATGCCCTATTTTCCGGCCTATAAAAGTTTTACGGACCGTATATCCCACCATAAATCCATCACAGTGATTTGGGATTTTTGCGAAAATTTTACCACCTAAATCTACAGCCCGTAGATTCCGCCGTAAATCGGCAGAACACTGTTTTAGTAAAATGGGCATAACTTTTTGTACAAATGTCTATTTGACCTTCATAATATACCATTGGAAATTTATTTTGAAATATCTACAACTTTCAAGGGGAAATTTTCCCAAATTCCTTACAGATTTTTCCGTATACTCATTTTAATTGAGACATGGTGCAAACTCACTTGAAAACACGCTCCGTAGGGTGGCTTCCGACTTTCCTTTGCTCATGGACTCTTCTCATGTCTTGATTGGGTTTCAAACATCATTTATACACTACTCAAATTGGGTTCATTATACCCCCGTCTTATGAGTCAAATCTTAGCCCGAATGCAAGAGGTGTGACAATATCTCCCCCTTGGGATCATTCGTCCTCGAATGATGGGTCATGGTTAAGAATGTGGCTGGACATAACTTGAATATATGAACATGAAGAAACATGACATGGAACATGAAAAACTGACATGACATAGTTTCATGAAAACATGAGTGCTAAAACATGAGACATGAATAGAGAATACATGAACTTGAACGTGAAACGTGAGGCATGAATACATAAGGGACATAACATGAATACTAAAGGTATTTACCTTGAAGTCTATCTGATTGCTCTTCAAACAAGTGAGGATATCTGGATTTCATGTCTTCTTCGGCCTCCCATTTAGCCTCTTCAACTTTTTGGCTCCTCCATAAGACCTTTACTGAGGCTACTTCCTTAGTTCTCAACTTGCAAACTTGATGATCAAGAATGGCTACGGGGATCTCCTCATAGGTGAGGCCATCCTTAACTGTTATAGTATCAGTAGGAACAACCAACGACGGGTCTCCTACACACTTCCTCAACATGGGTACATGAAACACTGGGTGAACAGCAGCCAACTTTTGTGGCAACTCAAGTTTATAAGCTACTGGACCGACCTTTCATGAAATTCTGTAAGGTCCAATATATCTGGGACTAAGCTTCCCTTTCTTCTCAAATCTCATAACACCCTTCATAGGTGAGACTTTAAGGAATACCCAATCATTAACTTGAAATTCTAAGTCCCTTCGCCTCAGATCTGTGTAAGACTTCTGGCGACTCTTAGCCATTTTCAAACGCTCTTGAATCAACTTGACTTTCTCCATCGCCTGATAGACCAAATTTAGACCTAACAACTCTGCTTCATCAACTTCGAACCAACCAATTGGTGACCTACACCTTCGCCCATACAGAGCTTCAAATGGTGCCATCCCAATACTAGCATGATAACTGTTATTATAAGAAAACTCAATGAGAGGCAAGTGATCATCCCAATTACCTTTGAAATCCAAGGCACATGCTCTCAACATATCCTCCAGAGTCTGAATAGTATGCTCTGCCTGGCCATCTGTCTGCGGATGAAAAGCTGTGCTGAGGTTCACCTTGGTACCCAATCCTTTCTTAAAGGATTTCTAGAATTTCGCCGTGAACTGAGCACCACGATCTGAAATAATAGACACTGAGGTCCCATGCAATCTGACAATTTCATTAACATACAACTTGGCATGATCTTCTGCTGAATCTGTGGTCTTGACTGGTAAAAAGTGCACCGACTTAGTAAGCCTGTCAACGATCACCCAAATAGAGTCATGTCTCCTAGCTGAACGAGGTAGACCTGATACAAAATCCATATTAATCATTTCCCATTTCCAGACAGGAATATCAATATTCTGAGCCAATCCACCAGGCCTATGATGTTCGGCTTTCACTTGCTGACAATTCAGACACTTAGCTACAAAATCTGTTACGTTCTTCTTCATATCGTTCCACCAATAAATCTCCTTAAGATCATGATACATCTTAGTGGAACCTGGGTGAATGGAATACCTGGAGTTGTGAGCTTCTGACATGATTCGCTCTCTGAGCCCATCTATATCTGGAACACATAATCTGCCTCGGTACCTCAAGGTACCATTATCTCCCTTTTGTTCAAAAGCCATCGTCTTATGCTTGTGAATCCCCTCTCTCAGCTGCAACAAGTAAGGATCACTAAACTGTTTCTCTTTGACTTCAACCACTAATGAGGAAAGGGTTCTATTCTGAACAACCACGCCGCCATCCTCGGCTAGCCAAACGGTGAACTTCCTTGGTCATAACTCACTTATCTGTATCAAGTGGGCTAAACTCCCCATGGAGCATCGACTAAGAGCATCGGCTACAACATTCGCTTTCCCCGGATGATAGAGAATATCCACATCATAATCCTTAAGCAATTCGAGCCATCTCCTCTGCCTAAGATTCAGCTCCCTTTGCTTGAAGATATACTGCAGGCTTTTATGATCTGTGAAAATATCAACATGCACTCCATACAAATAATGATGCCATATCTTAAGTGCAAAAACTATAGCTGCCAACTCTAGGTCATAAGTCGGATAATTCTTTTCGTGAACCTTGAGCTGATGAGATGCATAAACTACAACCTTACCATGCTGCATTAAGACAGATCTGAGACCAACTCCCGAATCATCACAATAAACCACGAACCCTTTGGTTCCTTCTGGTAGCGTCAAAATTGGAGCAGAAGTCAATCTCTTCTTCAACTCTTCAAAGCTTCGCTCACAAACATTTAACCATTGGAACTTAACCTTCTTCTGGGTCAACTTAGTCAACGGAGCAGAAATAGAGAAAAATCCTTCAACGAAACATCTATAATAGCCTGCCAGACCCAAGAAACTCCTTATATCGGAAACTAAAGTAGTTCTGGGCCAACTCCTTACCGCATCAATCCTCTGAGAATCAACTTTAACACCTTCTCCTGAGATCACATGGCTTAAGAATGCCACTGACTTAAGACAAAACTCACACTTTGAGAATTTTTCAAAAAGTTCGCGATCTTTAAGAGTCTGCAACACTATTCTGAGATGTTCTGCATGATCAGCCTCATTACGGGAATACACCAAAATATCATCAATGAAGACAATGACGAATAAGTCGAGACAAGGCTTGAAGACCGTATTCATAAGATCCATAAAATCAGCTAGCGCATTTTCCAACCCAAATGACATAACAAGAAATTCAAAATGGACATAACGGGTTCTGAAAGCGGTCTTCGGAATATCAACTTCCTTAACCTCTAACTGATGATAGCCTAATCTGAGGTCAATATTGGAATAACATTGGGCGCCCTGAAGTTGGTCAAATAAGTCATCTATTCTCCGAAGAGGGTACCTGTTCTTAATGGTGACCTTGTTCAACTGACGGTAGTCTATACACATACGTAAGAAACTATCATTCTTTTGAACAAATAAGACTGGCGCACCCCAAGGCAAAATAGTAGGCCTAATAAATCCCTTGTCAAGAAGATCTTTCAACTGGGCTTTTAACTCTTTGAACTCTGCTGGAGCCATTCTGTATGGCGGAATAGATATCGGCTGAGTATCGGGAAGTAGATCAATTCCAAATTCAATCTCCCTGTCAAGAGGGACTCTTGGAAGATCCTTGGGAAAGACCTCTGGAAATTCATTTACAACTGGGACGGAATCCTTGACTCGAACTAGGTGGTAGACATAACCTTTGTAAATCATTTTTCTGGCTTTTAGGTAAGAAATAAATCTACCCCTGGGTACTACAGAATTACCCTCCCATTCTATGACTGGCTCATTAGGAAATTCGAATCTTACAACTTTAGTTCTACAACATACTGTGGCATAACATGAAGCTAACTGGTCTATACCTATGATCACATCAAAGTCTACCATCTCTAACTCTGCTAAGTCAGCTATGGTTCTACGGTGATGGACTAAAACTGGGCAACCCCTATAAATATGCCTAGCTATGACTGACTCTCCCACTGGGGTGGACACTTTAAAGGGTTCATGCAGCTTTTTTGGTTCAAACCCAAATTTCTTAGCAACAAAAGGGGTTACATAAGATAAGGTGGATCTTGGGTCAATAAGGGCATATACTTCAAAAGTGAAAAGTATCAGTGTACATGTGACAACATCTGCTCTAGCCTCTATATCCTGACGACCTGTCAATGCATACAAACGGGTCTGACCACCGCCTGTAATGCCGGACCTTGCCGTTCCACGCCCCTGCTGGGCCTGATTGTGACGACAAGCTGCTGAATTTATGGACTGCGCCATGTTACCTCCAGTACCCTGTCTGGCTGATGGACAACCTTTCTGAAAATGGCCCTTCTGACCACATCTAAAACAGGTATCAGTTCCCACACGACACTCACCTGAGTGTCTCCTGTTACACTTGCCGCATATTGGATGAGTATAAGTCGACTGACCCACACTAGCCTGAGAGTAAGAACTTGATGGCCTGAAATTTTACTTCTTATCATTATGGAACTTGGGGAGTGGGGCACTTGCTGTGGACGGAGCAGGTACTGCTGACCTTTTCTTAAAGAATTTCTTGTTCCCGTTCCCGCTGAACTGTCCGGTAGACTTGACCCTCTTGTTGAATTCCTTGTCTTTGTCTTTCTGCAAGGCTTTCTCCTCCTTTAGCCTTGTCTCATTACCCTGTACGAAAGCAACCATCTTAGAGATGGTCATTCCCCCATTCTGTGCAGCAATATTGGCCCCATCATACAAATGGGAATCAAGTCCTCCAACAAACCTCTTCACTCTTCCCTCATATCCGGTACCATATGTGGAGCATGCTTAGCTAGACTGACAAATTCCAAATAATAATCCTGAACTAACCTGCCATTCTACTTAAGCTTCAGAAATTACTTAGCCTTAGCCTCTTTGACTTCTATTGGCATGAAGTGGTCCAGAAATACGCTTGTAAATTCATCCCATGTAGCATCAGGTGCATCCTCACCTCGGGATAATTCTCAAGATTGATACCAAGTGTTAGCAATGCCCAGTAGATGATGAGCTCCAAAAGTAGCTGCTTCGGTTTCTGTAACTGTCATAATCCTAAAGATCTTTTGGAGAGCATCAATGTAGTCCTGAGGGTCCTTATCTTTCTTTGTCCCCGTAAAGACTGGGGGATTTATCCTGAGAAAGTCCTTAGTCTTAAAATACTCTCCATTACCTCCTGAACTTGACCCAGATTCCTGACGTTGGGCCTGAGCTGCTACTAGTAATGTGAGCATATTGATAACATTCCTAACATCCCCATCCGAATCAGTAGGAGGTGTAACTGTAGGAGCGGTTAGGGCTGGTGTCTGAGTCGGAACGGTCTCTTCGCAAGTTGTTTCCGCAGTAGCCCCTTGGCTGGTGGCTGTAGCCTTTCTGGCGTATTTCCTTTTCGTGGGCATTTTCTGAAAATACGTACATGCAAGAGTTAGAAAGGCATCCTAAAAGTACTGCTCTAACTGCACGATATAAAATATGAAAGAAGTGAGACAATCCTGAATGTCTTGGTGGTCAATATTTATATGTATGGGGCCCTCACACATATAAAAGTGACCCCACTGGACACGATTTCATAGACTCCCTAAAGACACTTGAACCTAAGCTCTGATACCAAGCTTTGTCACGCCTCGAACCATGGCCTGGGCGTAACACGGTACTCGGTGCATGACTGCACATGACCGAGCGAACCACATGGCTTTCTGAATGATCATGAGGCATACATGAGCGAAAATATAACGTGAAGTGCATGATGAACTTTTATAAAACATAGTAAATCATAATATTAAACATAAGTACTTGATTAAGTCATGAATGCGGGCAATATCATAAATGAGCCAAACCGGCTAACCAACTCTGGAAGTATAACATGACACTTGTCTTGTCTATGAAACCTCTAACATGAGTCTGAAACACGTAAAATACTTGCTGGGACAAGACCCCCAGCATACCTTTAGATGCAAAACAAAATAAAGAAAGACAATGCCTAAACCCCGAATGAGATGGGGTTCACCAATAAACTGGTACGTGCAGATCCTAATGAGCAGAGGCGTCGTCCTGTAAATCTGTACCTGCAGGCCCCCGGGCAATAAAAGGGGATGTCAGCACATTGAATGTACTGGTATGTAAAGCAACTGAAAGAAATAACATGAGACATGAAATAACATAATAAAAACTGAAACTGAAACCTGGACATGAACATGAGCATGAGCATGGGTACATATACATACATACACACACACACACACACACACACACACATATATATATATATATATATATATATATATATATATATATATATATATATATATATAACATAAGTAAAACATGATAAGTAGGGAGAGCATTTTATAAACCGACAACATGATATCACCACGTGGAGTGTGGTACCTCGCCGGACCAGCAGAGCCCTCATACCTTGCCATGGTATAAGGTGGTAACGTGCCTGATGGATCCATTCAGTGTCAAATTAAGGAAATCGTCCTAACTGGGCGAAGCGATCCTTATCCTGCGGTGGCTACGTAGTTTCTGGCTATCTGAGCCTTCTCAATAATTCGTGCAATTCCTAAAAACATAAACATGATATAATTGGCTAAGAAGCCAATGATTTTCGTGAATTAACTTGTACTTGTCTTGTAATCATGATTTCACGAAATAACTTGTAAACATGGTTTCATGAAATAACTTGTAAACATGATTTCATGAAATAACTTGTATTTAGCATGTATGTATCTTGAGTCATGGCATAAAGATAGTTATATAATACAATTGCATGAAAACTTGTAGACATGTAGGATATTCATGAAATAAGCATTTTTATTTAAAAAATGCATGCAAGAACCCATGGAATACAAGATATGGGTTTTCATGGATTACAGACGGATTCTAAATGATCATAAAGAAATATTAAGAACTCAATGATGGAATTATAATAATTCATACATAATATAATCATGGACATGGACCTAGGGTTATCATGAGCATAGTATAGAAACCCTAGTTTTAGTAGAGAATCAAAATTTATGGATTATGAGGCGTGGGGAAGAACAATGATGTTCCCACACGTAGATAGTAACTCTACATACCTGGTAATGCACCAAAATTGAATCAAAGACTTTAACTTTGAAGAAGATTACCAAAATTTTGAATCTTGAACCTTGAGATGGGTTTTCTTGAAAACCCTAGGTTAGGAATGATGATTTCTTGTTTAGATTACAAGAATATATATATATATATATATATATATATATATATATATATATATATATATATATATTAGAATTGACTTGGAATGATTAGAATAGACTTACCTTGGTGTTCTTGATGATGGGAGAGAATAGAAGATTGTTCTAGGGCTTCGGGGTGTGAAGAATGAAGTGAAAAAGCCTTAAAACGAAGTTTTAAAATTGGTGTCGGACCCATTTTATGCCTTATTTTACGGCCCATAAAAGTTTTACGTACCGTATATCCCACCATAAATCCATCACAGTGATTTGGGATTTCTGGGAAAATTTTACGGCCTAAATCTACGGCCCGTAGATTCTGCCGCAAATCGGCATAACACTATTTTAGTAAAACGGGCATAACGTTTTGTACATATGTCAGTTTGACCTCCATAATATACCGTTGGAAAGTAATTTCAAAGATATACAACTTTCAAGGAGGAAATTTTCCCAAATTCCTTACAGATTTGCCTGTATACTCATTTTAATTGAGACATGGTGCAAACTCACTTGAAAACACGCTCCGTAGGGTAGCTTCCGACTTTCCTTTGCTCAAGGACTCTTCTCATGTCTTGATTGGGTTTCAAACTCCATTGATACACTACTCAAATTGGGTTCATTATGCCCCCGAATTATGAGTCAAATCTTAGCCCGAAAGCACGAGGTGCTACACGGGGTTTTTACCGGCACCACTCTGCGGGGCCGGCGGAGTCCATGCACTTACTCAATCAACAATTCTGAAACTAACATCGGATATCGTCCATCTCACGTCACTCAAGTAAAATCGAGCCCAGCTCATCAAAGTGTTTCATCAAGTATCATGAGTATCTCAACAGTGTATCATGAAAATGAGCGTGCGTGCAATGCATGTATCAACATCAATAATCATGCTCAATATCACAAGTACCGACAATGGGTACGCCGACAATATATCTGAATCAAATTTCCAACAGTGGGTACGCCAAAAACATCGTAATCAAGATGATAAAACAGAATCCAATATCTATCAACAACTTATGGTATCATGCCAACACAATAGAACAATCAAATCACAACACAACGGGGTGGCTAGCCCCAACACATAACAGGGCCCAACCTAAGGCAATATCCAACCCAACTTCATGCCCGAAGGTTCACATGCTGTCTCCGATAATATAATCTAAATATACGTTTTGCTATACGAAATCTCACCAAAGGTAAGCCATAACCTACCTGGATGACCGAACCACAACCACCAACAACTCACTCCTTTGCCTTGCCTTTCCGCTAAGCCTCAGAATCAAAGTAGTCTAGGCATATTCGAAATCCAGATTAGAAACCATGAAGAATGATACTAATATTGCTACTATTCAATTTAGGTCAATCTAACTCTAGAAATTAGGAAAACGGGGCCCACAAGGTCAAAATGGGAAATTCAGAAGCAAAATATCAAATTAAGCACTAGGTGATCATAATTCAACCACTAATTACTGATTTAACTCAAGGATAGGCCTAATATCTGATTTCAAGCAAAACTTGGGTAAAAACCCTAACTCTTTGATTCAAGAATTCAACGCTAAATATGGAAGATATATGATTAATAAACTTAGATTAATCAAAATCTAGCATAAACCCCATCAATTTCATCATTAATAAGCCTAGAGAAAGGTTCATCAAAACCCACTACTATCTTCCATTACTAAGGGATTATTAAACGAAAAGGGGGAATCTAAGATGATTAGGATTAATGGAATAGTAAGGGATTAACAAGATTTACCTCCAAGAATTTTCTCTAAATATCTCCAAGAACAGTTCCCAAAGCTCTAATTTTGAAATGGCGCAAGGTGCGGCATCCGCCTGAACGGGGAGAGGATTTCCCTAAAACAAAGATAGGCGTGTCAGGAAACAATGGGAAGTCACCCCTGCTTAGTGGATAAACAAGAAATACTTCTGTAGCCCATTCCCCCGCAATAAATGATAGACTAAGGGCTTATTTAAAACACACTTAATGAAATAACAGGCTTGTTACCGCCACGACGGTAACGGGGCCGCAGCAGCGGCGCCGCAACAGCGCCCCCAGGCCGCCGTAGCAGTCTGGACCAAGATACCTCATTCCTACTTCCCAACCAAATCCCAAAAATGCATCCGAGCCTATTGGGAATCAAACTAGATAGACACACAAATCCTAAACGACCATCCTGACCTCTAGGGATTGACAGATTTTTGAAAGAGGTCCGTTTACCCAAAAGTCAACTTTGGGTTAACCATTTTTATCTTGTCAAAAGTGAGCTAATCAATGCTGAGGAAAGGGGGAAAATACCGGAAGGACTATAATGACCAAACGGATCGTTAACCAGATACGAATTAAACCGTCGCTCGTCCTCGAGTGAAGAAAAAAACAAGCGGGAAATACCTGAATCAATAAACAACTAAGGATATCGGCTACGCATGTTGGACTCAGTCTCCCAAGTAGCCTCCTCAATAGGGAGGTGCTTCCATTGCACCTTCACTGAAGTAATCTCTTTCGACCTCAAATTTCGAACTTGCCTATCCAAGATCGCAATAAGCTCTTCCTCGTAAGTCAAATTCTCATCAAGCAATATAGAATCCCAACGAACAATGTAGGTATCGTCAGCATGGTACTTCTTCAACATCGAAACATGAAAAATCGGATGAACTCCCGCCAAGCCTGACGGCAATGCCAACTCATAAGCTACATCACCCATACAGTCAATAACCTCAAATGGACCAATATACCTGGGGCTCAACTTGCCCCTGTTACAAAACCTCATAACACCCTTCATGGGTGAAACATTCAATAAAACCTAGTCACGAATAGCAAACTTCAAATCTCGGACATTTCGGTCCACATACATCTTTTACCGACTCTGAGCTGCCAAAAGCTTGGCCTGAATAACTGTCACTCTATCAAGGGACTCTCTCAACAGATCTGTACTCCAAGGCTGAGTCTCGAATCCATCAAACCAACCAACCGGAGATCTACATCTCCTACCATATAAAGCCTCAAAAGGTTCCATGCCAATACTCGAATGATAACTGTTATTGTACGCAAACTCTACCAATAGTAAGTACTGATCCCAATGACCACCAAAATCAATAACACACGCTCTCAACATGTCCTCTAGCACCTGAATGGTCCGCTTGGACTGGCCATCGGTCTGGGGATGAAAGGTTGTACTAAGATCCAATCGGATACCCAACTCCTCATAAAATACCCTCCAGAAACGGGAAACGAAGATAGTACCCAGATCAGATAGGAAACCTAAATTGGAAATGAGTGGACTTAGTCAACCGATCAACTATCAACCAAATGGAGTCAAACTTGCCAAGGGTCTTCAGAAGACCCGTGACAATGTCCATGGTAATCCTCTCCCACTTTTACTTGGGAATGGGCATCCTCTGAAGCACCCCATCGGGTCGCTGGTGCTCATACTTTACCTGCTAAAAATTACCACACTTAGCTACGAAATCAAATATATCTCTCTTCATCCGACGCCACCAATAGTGTTGTCTCAAGTCACGGTACATCTTAGTTGCCCCCGGATGAATGGAATAGCTAGAACTATGAGCCTCAGACTAAATAAAATCACCAACACGAGGAACGCACACGCATCCTCTAATCCTCAAAATCAATCACGGCCTCCTTGGCCTCACCCCTCAAAACTCTATCTCGAATCTTGCTCAACTGAGCATCCTCAAACTGATGAGTCTTGATCCGATCCAATAAAGACGACCTCGCCTCTATACAAGTCAAAATCTTTCCTAGGGTTGAAATATCAAGGCGAACAAAACTGTTGGCCAGAGTCTGTACCTTCATGGCCAACAGACGCTCGGAAACAATCAATCGAGCTAAACTCCCATACTCACTGCCTTGCGGCTCAAGGCATCAGCCACCATATTGGCCTTTCCGGGATGATAAAGAATAGAGATGTCATAGTCCTTCAGGAGCTCTATCCATCGGCACTGCCTGGAATTAAGATCTTTCTAGGTAAACATATGCTGAAGACTACGGTGATCAGTGAAAACCTCACAATAAACACCGTACAAATAATGCCTCCAAATCTTCAAAGAGAAGACCACGACCAACAACTCCAAATCATGGGTAGGGTAATTCTTCTCATGAACCTTCAACTGACGGGAAGCATAAGCTATCACTCTGCCCTCCTACACCAACACAACACCCAAACCCATATGGGAGGCATCACAATAGATAGCGAAATCCTTACCCACCACGGACAATGCTAAGATTGGGGCTGTAGTCAAAAGAAGCTTGAGCTTTTGAAAGCTCTCCTCACAATCATCTGTCCACTGGAAGGAAACATCCTTCTGAGTCAATCTGGTAAAAGATGAAGCAATAGCAGCAAAAACCTTCATAAAGCAACGATAATAGCTGGCGAAATCCACAAAACTACGAATCTCAGTAACAGTAGTGGGCCTCGCCCAACCCCTCATAGCCTCAATCTTCTGTGGATCCACCATAATCCCATCCTTAGACACAACATGGACCAAGAATGCTACAGACTCTAACCAGAATTCACACTTAGAAAACTTAGCAAACAGGCTATGTTTCTTCAACAACCCAAGAACAGAACGAAGATGGCTCTCATACTCTTCCCTACTCTTGGAATACACCAAGATATCATCAATAAATACAATCATGAAGGAATCAAGGAATGGCCTAAAGATGCCATTCATCAAGGTCATAAATGCAGTCGGGGCATTGATAAGCCCAAAAGACATCACTAGAAACTCATAGTGGCTATATCTCGTCCGAAATATTATCTTCGGAATATCCTCCGCCCTGATCTTCGAGTGGTGATAGCCGAAACGCAAATCAATCTTCGAAAGCATTGAAGCACCCTGAAGCTGGTTAAATAGATCATCAATACGAGGCATAGGGTACTTGTTTCAAATAGTGACTTTTTTTAGCTGGCGATAATCAATACACATCCTCATAGTCCCATTTTTCTTCTTCACAAATAACACAAGAGCACCCCAAGGGGAGACACTCAGTCTAATGAACCACTTGCTCAATAAATCCTGTAACTGCTCCTTAAGCTCTCTCAACTCAGCAGGTGCTATCCGATATGGTGGAATAGAAAAACGACGAGTGCCCGGATTCAAGTCAATACAGAAATCAATGTCACAATCGGGTGGCACCCGACAAATTCGATGGGAATACCTCCGCGAACTCGCTCACAATAGGAATAGACTCAAGGGGTGGAGATGCAACAGTCGTATCACGAACATTAGCCAAATAGCCTAAACACCTCTTACTTACTAACTTCTTCGCCCAAAGAAAAGAAATGATGTTCTTCGGAGCGGGACTAGGAGTACCCCTCCACTCGAGCCTAGGGATGCCCGGTATGGCTAAGGTGACTGTCTTGGCATGACAGTCCAGGATCGCGTGATAAGGAGAAAGCCAGGACATACCCAATATAACATCAAATTCTACCATATCGAGAATCATCAAATCTACCCAAGTGTCATACCCCATAAAAGTAACCAAACAAGACCGGTAGACTCGATCAAAAATCACAGAATCTCCGACCGCAGTAGACACATGAATAGGTATATCTATGCTATCACAAGGAAAATCCTAACCAACGGCATGAAATGCAGATACATACGAATAGGTGAATCCATGATCAAATAACACAGATGGTGCTCTATGACTGACATAAATAGTACCTGAAATCACGGCATCTAAGGCCTCTGCCTCGGGCCTACCCGAAAATGAGTAACAATGGGCTCCACTACGCCCGCCCTGAGATCCCCCTCTCGTACTCTGAGAACCACCTCTAGCTGGCTGGGAACCACCTCTAGAACCATGAAAAGCATCGCGACCTGATAGAGCGTCGCCCCTCTGAGAAGCCCCACCTCGACAACCAGATGATGTCGGAGTCTTTGGCGGCTGATAATCCTGCCTGGGTCGGGGACATCTCCTAGCATCATGCCCGACCTCTCCACAAAAATAACAAGTAATAAGAGACGAATGCTGATACACAGAAGCTGAAGACCCGAATGAAGCAGCCCTGTCCATTGGTCTGGAGAACGAACTCTCAGGAGTTTTTTGCCTAGGTGACTCACTAGGGGAAGCCTGTAACGCTGAATGCACAGGACGAACGGTATATGGATGATGCGGCCTCAAAATCTAACTAACGCCCCTCGAACCAGAACCCCCAAAACTGCCAGTCTGACGTTGTCTCTTGTCATTACCACCAAAAGCATGGGCCTTAACCCCCTCAACCATAGAAGCATGCTTTGATAATGGACTGGAAGGAAACTTCCATAGACTCCATCTGAAGACAAGAAATCTATAGAGAGCCTATTAGTCCCCCAATAAAATGCCTGATCCTATCGGCCTCAGTAAGGATCAAAGGAGTAGAATAGCTGGCCAAATATAGAAAGCGGGTCACATAGGACTCCAAGGACATGCCCCTCTGCTCATGATGTAAAAAATCCTCCCTACCCGCCTCTCTCAAAGACCGGGGCACATACTTCTCAAGGAAGGCCCGATAAAATTGAGTCCAAGTCAAGGGAGGTGAACCCTCAGGTCTGCATGCCACAAAATGCCTCTACTACGTCTTCGTATTGCGGCGAAACTAGTAGGACACATAATACTCCGTGGGTCTCCACGATCCCCATCCAGTGCAGCAACTCGTGCATATCAAGAATAAACTCATAAGCATCCTCAGACGAAGTACCAGTAAACCTCAGCGGCTCTAACTTTCTGAATCTCCCAAAAAGATCATGATCAGAAGCAGTCGTAACAGTGCCCTCCGTGGGCCTAATGTCATCACCAGGAGCGGGTATCACATCAATGCGAGGAGCCATAGCTGCAGCGGGATGTGCTACCCGCGTAGGTCCTTGCTTAGGGATCTGCGCCCCAACTCTGGTCTGTGAACCCCCGCCGGGAGTAGTAGCACCGGCTGCCGCTTGCTGGGCATCAAGATGAAGTAAGACTCTAGCCATAGTGTCATGCATGGCCTAATCAGAAGTAACCTCAGGCTGTGTCCGTAATGGGGCCACACCATCCTCTGCGGCTTGGCCTCTATCCGGCTGATACTTGTGCTCGGGAGACGGAGACCTCTCTCACCGCTGCCCTACCACTGGAGCCCTGCCCCTAGCTGGGGTAGCCCCATAGCCTCTCGCTCTGCCGCGCCCTCTGGTTGTCAGTCGCCCTCAGGTGCCAGCCGTTGCTGCGGGCTCTGGAACCTGACCTCGGGCCGTAGTAGCTCGAGTCCTCACCATCTATGAGAGAAGAGATAAGAGTCAGATACCAATTTGATCTTTCCAGATACCAATTAGAATAAAATAGCACGAAAGAATGAAATAAGGTGAGATTTCCTAAATGTCCTATAGCCTCTCGCAGATAAGTACGGAGCTCATCGTACCGATCCACGAGACTCTACTAGATACACTTTTGTATTATAGACCTGGTAACCTAGGGCTCTGATACCAACTTTGTCACGACCCATTTTGGCATAAGTCGTGCGGGCACTTACCTCTCCCACCTCGGTAAGCGAACCCTTTAACCAACTATAATTAAGACATAAATAATTAAATTAAGCAACAGAATAGAATAAATACATAAGTCTCCGAATAGTGCGAAATAATAATAATACCCCTAGGGTCTAGTCTGATTAATACAAGAGCATCTAAAAGGAAAATAGTACAAGTTTGGAATAATAATACATAAAGTGTCTATGTCTCTGAATAGAATAGGACATAAAGATAGAGAAGTCTTCAAGGCAGCGAACGACCATGCTCACCCTGGAAACTCGAAGATAATGTTGAAGCGACTATCAGCCACGTGTAACGGAAGCGGACCCAACCTGATACTCTGCATTCATAAAGGAATGCAGCAAGTGCAGGTCAGTATAAACAACAACACTGGTAGGCATCATCGGCCGACTAAGCATAGCTAACACAATTCAGATAATAAAGAAGATAAATAGACAAACCAACAAGTATAAATCAAATGTAATCGAATCCAAGTATATGTCATTGCCTAAATAAAGCCTCTAATCCCAAATGTGCCAAGTCGGAACGTATCAAGTCCGATTCTAACATCACAAGTAAAACACCAAACATCTCAAAATCAAGCCATAATGCAATGCAATGCAATAGTGTATGAATGCAATGCAATGCCATGCAAATGCTGTGTGCACATGTACTCCGGGCGAAAATATCCACATCTCAGTAGCACAACTCAGTGTGATTCGCGAAGTTTAAGTGCCACCCATCACGGATCTTTGCCCAACAGACAGACGGAACCCCGAATCTTTGCCCACGGGGGGTTCTCACTGGCACCACTCTGGGATCGAATATCGGCCATCTCACATCACTCAAGTAAAATCCAGCTCAGCTCATCAAAGAGTTTCATCAAGTATCATCAGTATCTCAACAATGTATCATGAAAATGAGAGTGCGTGTAATGCATGTATCAACATCAATAATCATGCTCAATATCACAAGTACCAACAATGGGTATGCCAATAATATATCTGAATCACGAGTACCAATAGTGAGTACGCCAACAACATCGTCATCAAGATGATAAAATAGAACCCAATATCTATCAACAACTCATGGCATCAAGCCAACACAATAGAACAATCAAATCACAACACAACGGGGTGGATAGCCCCAACACATAATAGGGCCCAACCTAAGGCAATATCTAACCTAACTTCATACTCGAAGGTTCACATGATGTCTCCGACAAAATAATCTAAATATATGCTTCCCTATACGAAGTCTCACCAAGGGTAAGACATAACCTACCTGGATGACCGAATCGCAAACACCAACAACTCACTTCTTTGCCTTGCCTTTCCGCTAAGCCTCAGAAACAAAGTAGTCTAGGCATATTCGAAATCTAGATTAGAAACCATGAAAAATGATACTAATATTGCTACTATTCAATATAGGTCAATCTAACTCTAGAAATTGGGGAAACGGGGCCCACAATGGAAAAATGGAAAATTCGGAAGCAAAATATCAAATTAAGCACTAGGTGATCATAATCCAACCACTAATTACTGATTTAACTCAAGGATAGGCCTAATATCTGATTTCAAGCAAAACTTGGGTATAAACCCTAACTATTTGATTCAAGAATTCAACGCTAAATATGGAAGATATATGATTAATAAACTTAGATTCATCAAAATCTAGCATAAACCCCATCAATTTCATCATTAATAAGCCTAGAGAAAGGCTCATCAAAACCCACTTCCATCTTCCATTACTGAGGGATTATTAAAGGAAAGGGGATTCTATGATGATTAGGATTAAGGGATTAGTCAAGGGATTAACAAGATTTACCTCCAAGAATTTTCTCCAAATATCTCCAAGAACATTCCCCAAAGCTCTTATTTCGAAATGGCAATAAATGATAGACTAAAGGCTTATTTAAAACACACTTAATGAAATAACAGGCCCGTTACCGCCACGACGGTAACGGGGCCGCAGCAGCAGCGCCGCAACAGCGCCCCCAGGCTGCCTCAGTGGTCTAGGCTAAGATAGACATGGCCGCCCCAGCGGCCAACATGCTGCCATAGCGGTGCCGTTGGGATGGCACTGGTGCCGCCAATGCGGGCACCAGGTACCAGAAATGACTAGATTTTTCTAAGTCCCAAACGAAATCCCGAACCATTCCTGAGGCCATCTGCTCACCAACCACACACACAGACCCACATAAAAATACGCTACGAACGAGCTCGTGGCCTCGAAATTTCAAACGGAGGTCTCGTTGACCGAGTCAACCCCCGATACCTCATTCCTATTTTCCAACCCAAGTCCCAATAATGCATCCGAGTGCATTGGGAACCGAACCAGATATACACACAAGTCATAAACGACCATCCACACCTCTCGGAATCGACTGATTTTTGAAAATAATTCGTTTACCTAAAAGTCAACTTTGGGTCTACCCTTTTTCACTCAAAGCCCATATCTCACAAAAAGTTGCCCGAATCCGATCTAGACACCTTGGGAAGCATATCAACGGTCCCCTCAGGTCAAAAGTGAGTTAATCAATGCTCGGGAAAGGGAGAAAATCCCGGAAGGACTATAACGACCGAACGGATCGTTACAAAATCACTTTCATCTTCTTTCAAAACTTTAGATCACTTTGAATATTTGTTTTAGGGCGTTAGAACGGTTTTATGGATCTTAGATCACTTTTATGTTTTAACTACTGAGAACAAATTAACTGATAATTATTTCAGTGCCTGTGGGATTGACACTTTTCCATGCTATCTTTAATGCAACACGAGCTTAATTTTAATACTACATTTTGTGCTTGTCATCTATTAGGGCCCAAAAGCTCACATTCTTAGAGATTTTCCATGATTTAGATAAATTGTTAAATAGGTCAGTATATAGTTTGATTCGCTCTTATATATTTTTATTTTGTCATTTACCTTTTCTCTATATATTTTTATGCTCATTTTTTTAGTATGAATATATTATGGATGATACAAAATGGGCCATGGGGTTTAATGTTTAAAATGATAAGGGATTTAGGCTTGAAATGTTTTGTTATTTTTATTTCATCTATTTTGGATGTTAGGAGTATACTTACACCTTTAACAAGTCATAGGAAAATGTTAGAATCTCACTTTGGATTAGTAAGCAAAGCTTAAGTCCGTTTTGATTGATTATTGATTTACTTGCTTTTAAAAGAATGTACTCATTTAAAGAAAATATCCCGATTCAAGGTATTCAATTTTATGAAATGCCTGAGGTACTTTATAAGAAGCGAGGGTGGTTCCTGAACAAGACCTACAATTTCATGGATAGCATAAAATAAGTTAGAATAGGTTTAAAATTTTTAGTTCCTTTTTTATATTTCGGGGGTGTAATATTTTGGACACTCTCTAAACTTTCTTTATCTGTGTTTGCTTTGGATGTGTTTGGTTTTAATAAAATTTCTTCTTTAATAATCCTTTCAAGTCAATCTAAGAAAGTGTGTGCTGACACAAGACTTGGAGGGTGTCTATCACCTTCCCTACCCTAGTCAATTGGATTTTCGATCGCTTACCAGTAAGGAGTCAATTAGGTATCAGATCTATTCCATGTTTCGATCTTTTTATTCATTTTTTACTCATTTTTTGGGTAAAGTCTCCCAAATATATTTAAAAATGAATTGATTATCCATAAAGAGAAGGAAAATTCTCAAAGGGAATCTACATTCCAAAAATCAAGTTTTTGAATAAAGGTCTCTAACACCATTCTCAAAGTTAGATTGCAATTCCAACTAAAACTTTTGAAAAATCAAATTTTGTCATTTTTCAATTGAAACCCCCTCTATCGATAAAATATCCTTTTAGTTGGTTGATTTTTTTGGTGGTGTGACATATAGAAGTACTTTTCTTCTATAATTGAATTTACAAAGCATGTTCTTTATTCATTTTGATCAATTGAGCATGATATAATAGTTTGCACTGATTAAGAAGCATATTATGATATGTGTGTTGTTATACGTGTTTGAAGATCGTAACATGACTTCGTATCTACAACTGATATTGTTTTATTGCACTACTTGTTTATGTGCGTTTGATTGTTGAGATGAGATGGTTCTAGCATCATACTGATCGTAGACGGTATACTGCTATATGCATACTCCAGTTGCTAACTTTGTTGATGCCCTGATTCAATGCACAATTGGTTGCGCAAGATATGAAGGAAGTGTTGAGTATGCATGATCTACCATACATAGTTCAATTCAGGTAAGGTAAGACTACATGGACAAATTGATGTAAATCATAGATGCCTCTACATATGTATCGTAATAGTAGATTGTGACATGTATATTTATTGACAAAATACATCAAATGACACTTAAACTATACCCAAAGTGTCGAGTTCACACTCAAACTATGCAGACGGCCTATTACACACCTAACATATAAAAAAGTAATATTATTTACCCCTACAGACATTTAACCAGTCTCATGTGTGGAGGTGTTCCACACGCGCGCGACACGTCAACGACACGCTATTTGTTCTTTCATAATTTTTTTTTATTTATTCTTTCACAATTTTGCTTTTTTCCCTTACTTATTTATTTGTGGGTCCCACTTTTTAAAAAACTTTTTCCCTTTTCATTGTGTCTTCTTCAACAACAAGTTGCCTGCTGTGCCTTCCCCGTGTTTCTTCACTTCATCTCCCATGGAAGCATCTCTAGACCTCTCCCTTGAAACTTTGAGAGAGGAATTTTATGGAAGAAAATTGAAATGAGTGGAAAAGATGATGCTTTTCATAGAAAAGTCCACGCCCAAAACCCTTCTTCTCCATTTGCACAGCCCTCCCGCCCCTTCTTCTTCATCTTCATTTCCTCCACCCCCATTCCACCACCACCACCACGCCCTCTTCTCCTCCAACGCCACCCCCAAATGCTTCGTCTTCTTTTTCTCCATTTCACCAGAATTGAACAAACCCAGAAGTATTTTTGTTTATTCTCTTCCTTTCTTGAAAAAAAGAATAATCAAAATACTACAAGAAAATGTTCAGATTTTGGAGCCATTAAAACTTGAAATTTTGTAGCCATGAAACCTAGGTTACTACTAAATCTCTGCAAATTCCATTAGATTGTGTTTTTTTTTTTGATAATGAAATTAGAAAGTAACAACTAATTGCTCTTATGATATACTAATAGCAGTAATAAAACGGTGCATAGCAGATATGGCATATGAGAGATGTTCCTTCGGTTCCGCCATGGGAAGCAATTTTCCAAGTTGGGTTTATCAAGAATTAGTTGAAAAGTTGCAGTGAAGAAATTGAACAATGTGATGAAAAAATGGAGGAAAGGGGTAGGGGGCGTGAAGATAGGGGAGGGGGAGGAGGAGGAGAAGGGGGGAGCAGTGGCAGAAAATTGAAGAAGAAATGGGATCTGCGTGGGGGCGGGGGCGGGGGCGGGCATGGGATGGAGGGTGGGATTAAAAAATATGAATTTGGTATTAAAAAAAAAGGAAAAATAAATTAATTTTAATAAAACGCGCTCATTTTAAAATTATTTTATTTTTTATGCCACATCAGCTCTCAGGGATAAAAAAAATCACTTTTTAAATAGTTAGGTGTGTAATAGATCACCACTGAAGTTCAAGTGTGAAAATGACTTTTGGGGTATAATTTAAGGGCGAATCTATGTCTTTTCCCTATATTTATTCCCTTTCAAGTATACATGCATTGTTATGAGTATTGTATCCTGATCATAGCATGCATTGAATTTTCGAGACTTGCTCCACGACATATAATAGGGGATCAATGAGCTTATTGGGCATTAACTCACTATATATCATTTGGTGATTTGTGCAAATTCATCTTCTAGTAGAGTTAGTATTCACATTTCATCTTATTCACGACAATCTTAAATTTTTAGATGAGGTGTGCCAACCACATCTATTTGTGGTGGTAACTTAGTTTTCCTTATGGATTGCTTCATTTTTGCTTTTGAACTATGTTTCAGAGTTGTTTGTAGAATTCATTAGATGCTCCTTTACTTAGTGATTGAAGATTTGGGCATGTTTTCTTCTAACGCTAGATACAATAATTTGAAGATATTTATACATTCTTATGGTATTATTTTCATTATGAACTGTGATAACCAAGAAGTATCAAATTCGTCTATTGGGTAATAGCTCTTTATGTATCTATCACAACTTAAATAATCGGTTTAACTATTGCATATTGCAATCCGCCCACAACTATCGTGAATTTGGATCGTCAAACATATTTTCGATTTTACTATTTCATATTGCAATCCGCCCACAACCGTCATGAATTTGTGTCGTAACACAAATAATCGGTTTTAGTATTACAATTTCTTCTACTTAATTTATTTTTTATTTTTTATATTGGATTTGACCGCACAGGAACTCTGAAGTGAAACCATGCTTGACGAATTGATCGGCTGCCATATTTTACACCATGTATCAGTAGTGTATTCTGAGATCACCTAACTGGCTGATCAAGAGAACACGCATAGTCACAAAAGATGTGAGTAAAATGTAAGTTTGAGTTACAGAGTGGAAAATACCTCATTCGCGACGACATTGATTTCCAGTATATTATCAGCCTCTAAATAAAGGTAAAACTTAATGGATCTAATAAGTCTAGTTGGCAGTTTAATGAACTTACCATGATATTTCATTCAGTATATTGATTCACTTTCCTTTCTTATTAATTCTTTAAATCTAAAGAAATCTCTTGGAGGTAACTGAATCCAAAAGTTCTTATAATATTCTTCTAAAAGCGAAAAGGAAATAAATTATTGAAGGGAAGATCATTTGAAAAGAGTGAGAGAAAAGGAAGTTGTATATAAACACAAGTGAAGAAAGAAAAAAAGGAAAGAAAATAAAATGACTTCAGAATCTTGTTTTGAAATAGCCTTTATATTAGGTCTTGTTCTTGTGTGCACTCATGCTGAGGACAGGGTCTTCAATGTCCTTTCCTATGGTGCTATAGCAGATGGAGTGACGGATAATAGTAAGGTGAGAACCAACAATTTTACTTTTTAATGCGTCTTTAATTAATTATTATCTTCTTCATACACACAAACTCTAGACGTATGCGAATTATTATCCAATTGTTACGAATAAAACACCTAAAAGATCTACGTATTAAATTCACACACAAACTCATTTTGTTCCTTTTTAGTTGTCTCGGGTTGACTTGACACTCCATGAGAAATTACTCTTTTCGGTCCATTTTAGTTGATTATCTTTTGTACATCAATTAAGAAAACATTAACTTAATTATTCTTATTTATTCTTTGATCTCAGTTTAATACTACTCTTTCTTTTACTATATTAGTCTCTCCCCACATTTATTAGAACAAGGTTAAAATACTGATAAATTCTATATTGATTTTCTAAATTACAGATGTTTGGACTAATTAGTTATAGTAACCATGACAAGTAAAAATGGACGGCAGAGAATATTTATTAGGGGTTTGTTTTACTAAGTTACCTTCATTAATTATGATTTTGAAATATTGTTTTGATTAATAATACTTTATGGATTTACTTAATGATAAAATTAATATTGAAAGAAAATAATAAATGTCTCTTGGTTTGCTAAAATGGACAAGCATAGAAATATTTATTTTTACTACATGGAACAAGGGAGTACAAACCACAAAAGTTAATTTCGTCTTTCTTGTAAACATTTTTCCAGCTACGAAATCATTCATATTAGGTCAATTGTTTAAGTCATTACTACATGTATAACAGAGTCTAACCACAACAACAACATACCTAGTGTAATCTCACAATTAGGGTCTGGGAGGATAGAGTGTACGCAGACCTTATATAGAGAAGTCGTTTCCAATAGACCCTTCTGCTAAAGTGACTAATATATAATGGTAATTGTATATATATCAAAATTTTAATGTCTAATTAAGTCTTCTTTTATTTATTTATTTATTTATTTATTTATTTATTTATTTATTTATTTATTTATTTATCATGGAAGACACTTTTGAATTCTTGGACGGATGCATGCAAATGGGATGTAAAAGCCACAATGTTGATACCTTTAGGGGTATACATGGTATATGCCGCAGACTTTATTGGACCATGTAAAGAATCAGCCTTGACCTTCCAAATCAAAGGGGTTATTAAAGCTCCAACAGCTCCTGAACTATTCTGCAATGCGTCTTGGATTTCTTTTCAACATGTGAATGGCTTAGAGATTGAAGGAGGCGGAACTTTAGATGGACAAGAAGCTTCCGCTTGGGCAAAGGAACAATGCAGAACCCCTCCTTCTGTAAGTTTTAGTTTATTTGTATATTATTTGTCTAATTTATTTTGTTTTTATAATTTCGAGTAAAATTATTTGTGCTGAATTCCACTTTAAGTATGTATCCTTTAATTAAAAAACTCCTCATTTGATGAAGGCTTAGATGAAAGAATAGTGAAATTCTGTATTGAATTATTTGATGTAAAATTTTGAAAAAAAATAAATTTAAATTGATTCATAATCTGACGCAGGTGGAATTTTATTTCTGGTCAGAAAAATTAATGTGCTTTCATAATACCTTTAATTTTGTTGTGCATTTTTTTTTTTTTTTGGCGCCTCATCCTGTGAAAGTTAAAGTGAAAAATGACAAAGATAGTTCGTACTATTATAAGGTCACAAAGAAATTTAATACTGGTGGACCTGTCCAAAACATATAAGGGGCTCAATTGGCACTTTCTTGTCCCATGTTAAGACCTAGTCCCAAAAGTAGAACAAAAAGTGTAACTAGTAAGACGGTGGCATCTAAACTCACATTTATCTCGAAAAAGAAAGGATAATTTAACAAAGTTTGTATTGTTTCTCTCATCATTTGTGTTTAAGGAATTTTTCTTTATGTGATTATAATGTGAAGTTAACAACTAAACATTGTTTCTGATACCCTTCTTAAAAAAAATTGAACCAATTACATTCGATTATGTTGAAAATGTTATTGTACGTGACATACATTCAAACAATAGCAGGAGTTTCCATTTCAACGTCTTTATGTGCAATAATGTGAGATTTAGTCATGTTAACATAAAGGCACCAGACGACAGTCCTATCACTGACGGAATTCACATTGGCACCGGAGACGATTGTATATCTATGATCGCTGGCAGCAAAAGCATCAACATTTCAGGGGTCACTTGTGTTGGGAAGAAACAAGCAATAACCAAATTGCACGACGAGGTAACAACGGAAGAAATACCCAAGTCGAAACTTCTCACACTATTTGAACCAAGAGAAGACAATAAACACTAGCACAAATGGAAATCAGGCAGCAGCTATACCAACAATAAAATAGCAAAACAAGCAAAAATAAATCGAATGGAAGAGATACCAATTTTACGTGGCAAAACCCTTTCAATGTGAAGAGGAAACATCCACGGGACCTCCGGCCCACAAAAGCTCCACTATAATCAACAAGAGTTACAACAATGTTTTCCAAATGGCTACAACAACAAAGCCAAGCACGGAACAACAATACATAAAAGATAACACCAAAACTAGCGAAGAAATGAGAGAAATCACCCCCAAAACTGAGCTACTGTTCGTACTCAAAAACTGAAGCTACAGACCACAACATCCGATCTCCACCGTTGAAATCGTATAACCAGATGTTGAGAACCTCCAGTTCAAATATCAGCACAATCCAACGGTTAACGAATCGGGAAACGCAATTTAAAGCGGACTGCTGTAGCAGAAAATTTCTGGACGAAAATCTGCTTTCTCTCTCACGTTTTTCTCTCTATATGGATGCTATGAATTCACTCTTGTGTTGTGAAAATAAGACCTAAATTGATCCTATATATAGAGTAAATTTTGGGCAAAATTGGTCTGGTCCAAATTGGATTGGGTTTTATTAATCCAATTCCACATAGGAAGGAAAAACCCAAATATTTAACAATTCTCCCCCTCCCGACTATGTGGAGGAAACCGCCATCCCGACGATCAAGCAATAACACTGTAAATCTAGACTTGTAACCAAGCCCAGAACAACCTGAATGGATAACATCTTCACAACTAGAGAAAAGATTTCATCAAAATCAACTCCCTTCTTCTGATTAAAGCCCTTGACAATCAATCTAGCCTTGTACCGTGGAACTGGGTTACCATCTTCATGTTTCACCCTAAAAACCCACCTATTTTTCAAAGCTTTTCTGTCTCTAGGAAGCTTAACCCAATCAAATGTATGATTATCATGCAAGGATTTAATCTCATCTTGCATAGCATCAAACCACCTTTCGTTTTCTTCACTATCCATGGCCTCATCAAAACTTTCAGGTTCTCCCTCATCAGTCAAGAGTACAAACTCATTGGGAGAATAACGAGATGAAGGTACTTTCTCTCTAATAGATCTTCTGAGAGGACTCTCTGGAACATCAATAGCAACTGGTTGCTGGCCAACCACATCATCTTCCACTGGAGCATCAACAACATCATGCTGGTCATTCTGAACATGATCACTATCTTCATTATTAACTTGATCTTCATTATTTTGAAGATTTTCTTCAGGTGCAATAGTCACAGGAACTGGATTAACATCAACTAAGCTCTCATTGCTCTGAGAATCAACCTTCTCCGTTTTGTCAAAATCTTCAATTGTTTGGTCTTCAAAGAATACAACATCACGGCTTCTAACAAGTTTCTTCTCAATTGGATCATAGAAACGATAGCCAAATTCGTCTTGACCATAACCAATGAAGATACACTACCTAGTTTTAACTTTCAACTTTGACCTCTCATCCTTAGGAACGTGCACAAAGGCCTTACACCCAAAGACTCTCAGATGAGCATAAGAGACATCCTTACCAAACCAAACTCTGTCAGGGACATCACCATCCAAAGCAACAGTAGGAGATAAATTGATAACATAAGCAACAGTATTAAGTGCTTCTGCCCAAAATGAATCTAGCAGCTTAGCATCTGAAAGCAAACATCTAACCCTCTCAACTAGAGTTCTGTTCATCCTCTCTGCTAAACCATTTAACTGAGGAGTCTTTGGAGGAGTTTTCTGATGCTGAATACCCTGCTGTCTACAATAATTATCAAAGGGACCAATGTATTCACCACCATTGTCTGAGCGGATGCATTTTAGTTTCTTCCCTGTCTGTCTCTTAACCAAGCCCTGAAAAATATTAAACACATCAAGTACTTGATCCTTGGACTTCAAAGGAAATACCCAGAGTTTGCGAGAATGATCATCAATAAAAGTCACAAAGTAAAGTGCACCACCACGAGAGCTTACTTTAAAAGGACCACACAAATCAGAATGTACCAACTCCAGCAAATCATGCTTTCTTAAAGGTGAATGAATCTGAAAAGAAACTCTTTCCTGTTTCTCGGCTAAGGAATGAACACATCTCTTTAGCTTTGCTTGTTTCACTCCAGAAAGCAAATTCTTCTTAGCCAAATTATCAATCCCCTTCTCGCTCATATGACTCAACCTTCTATGCCATAATTCTAATGAAGTATCATTATCTACCAAATTTACTGAGTCACCACAAATGGAGCCCTGAAATAAGTACAAGTCAGACATCTTGTAACCTCGAGCCAAAACCATTGAACCTTTAAAAAGCTTGCACTAGCCACCACCAATGGTTTGATCATAACCATCATCATCAAGCTTTCCTACAGAAATTAAATTTAGACGAACATCTGGAGCATGCTTGACATTGTTAAGAACCAACCTCAAACCGTTCTTACTTTTCAAGCAGATTGTGCCAATACCAAGTACCTCAACCTCACTATCATTGCCCATTCGTAAATTTTCAAAATTACCCGAAGTATTGTCACACCCCTTTTTAACCCCGGAGAAGTTAAATTTAGAAGTACGACATATTGGAGATTCCTGTTTTTGTTTTGTTTGTTTTAAGGAGTCGCCACCTAATTATTTATGGTGAATTAGGACACCTAAAGTTTATTAAAGTTATATTTAAAGTTAACTCTGTTTAAGGTCTGCGAAACTTAAGATTCTAGGTAAGGGTTCAATTAGTCTAAAGGGAAGGTATTAAGCACCCTTCAAGACCCATTAACAATGGTTAACCGACCGGACTAAAATTAATTAGGCTGAGTGTAAATATGATGTTTTAAATGTTTAAGAAGATATCTTATAAGTATTCCTAAAGTTATTTAAAGTAAAATTTGTAGAAGAATAATAGTTGCATAAAGAGTTTAAAATAGATTAAAAGAAAACAGGACATGTGACGTTTATGTGTATTTGAAGGAAAAGTGAGTTATGCCAACTCACAAATTTAAAGAGTTATTGTGAGATTAATGTTAAAATAAAATTTTAAAGGTTGCATATAGAGACTAATGGTTAAATGTATATATTGCGCTAAGGTTGTTTCAACAAATATGCATTCCAAATGTTGGGAGAAGGATTAAAGTGAAAAGCTATCCGTTAAAACTAATTGGTTTTTATTTCTTAGAATAAATTAACGTTAGTGTAAGATTTGTTATGTTTCAAACTTCTAAGGTAGTAGTAGTGGATGTTGATTCTTTTAGCTTGAAGATATGTAGGCATACCATTTTAAAAATATCAATTACTCCAAGTAAATATTATAGATACTATAATAATTTAGAAAATAGAATGGAATGTAATTTTTGTGGAATTAACTACCCATAACTAAACTAAAACTCTTAATATTACTAAAGTTTATATTAATTAACAAGTATAAACGTTAGTCATACAACATAAATTAGATGCACAAAAAATAAGATAGAAGAGCAAATAGATCAAATGGGCTCAGCCCATTTCCAGGGACTGCTGCTGTGGGCTGTCCGTTTACTGTTGGTAGTGATTGGGCTTGGGCCCAAATTGTATTTCCTCATTTTGACTTTAGGTTGACTGACTTGGAAGAGAAATTTTGCGTTGGGTTTTAGCCCAACACCGAATGCGGGAGAAAAACGAGTCCCTCGAACTCGTATGCGACATGCATGAAAAGACAAAGGATTAGTAAATAAACAATAAATAATACTAAACATGTATAATGTAAATGATTCATGTATATACCAGGTATACTCTTATGTATATATCCTAATATATACATGATGTCTCCTAAACCAATGCTTCAGTTTATTTACAGAGGCTAACAAGCAGAACAACAAAGTATTTCATATCATGAACATGGGAGGGGCAATCGTCACCAGATCATGTCATGATTTTAGAACTTCAAACACAACACTCACATCATTCAGCTAAATAAAAAAAAAATGCAAGTGTGGTACATAGCCCACTCTTTGAAATTCTTTACAGATTTCCTTCATAATTTAACAGATGGCATATTTCGAACCCATGCGAGACAAAACAGAACCGAGACCATGCATTATCACCCCAAATATGCCTGTTTATATCATGTCAAACTAGATATAATTATTATGATCCTTAATCTCAGCAGGTTATATTATGGTGCAATCGAAAACATTTACGACATCATGGCAGCTATATCACTTCATGGTATGAACAACAGCAAGACATGAAATATGTTTAAGCAAACAAGCATAATCAGTATATAGGAAGACACATTTTCTTCCTAAACTAGTTATTTCGAATCATACCAACTCGAGAAGGGAAACACCTACTTAGAACAAAGTTATTCTCACTAGAAAGTATCTTAACTTAACTATATTTTACTTTCTTAAACTAACAAGGTGCGCCTGGAAATTCACAAGTCATATTTTGAATCGTCACTATAAGCATACGGCAATAGTGACCACTACCTTTCTTTAAACTGTCATGCAATATTCCCCTGCTTCCTTTTAGTAGCTCATGAGAAGTTAAATGGAAAAGGGAGACTACTTAAACTAAAAAAAAAACTCCTTAATTACCGGATGAGAACTTCTACTAGACCTTAACAGATTTGAACTATCTCAAAACCACACAAGATGAAACAGATGTCTGAGACTAACCCTCTTTTCACATATGCTCTTATAGGAAATTCTTTAAAGTTTAATGGACTGAAATTAGGCAACGTTCAGGCCGACTTATTCCCATAAAATTTATACACCAATTGCTAGCATAACAGACACAAGCAGGCAAACAAATGTACATTTAATGAAGGCAGCATACAAAATCATATACAAGGTAATGCGGCACACAACTTACAGATTTCGTCAACAAAGACTTCAAACACTTCTATAAGGCTCCAACAGAGCACTGACACAAATTCATAAATGTTAACAAAATTTAAATCTCGTCATGAACATGTCCGACTGAATGACATAAAGAAAACATGCACAATCACTACTTAATTACCCGCGAAGCCCCTTCGATTACGCTAGCATAGTATACTGCCTAATATTAACAGAACTATTACTAAATCAACTCACAAAAAAAAAAAACTCATGAACAAACTAAACTATTAGAATGAAAATAGACTAAGGCGAGGACAGATTCAAATGAAAACAGGACTATGAAACCAAACACCTACACATTTGAAGGCTAAACCATATAATCTATAGCCCAGACTAAATCATTTTGAACAGATGGAAAAATATATACTAAAAGCTGTAAATGATTCATGCTTCTCAATTCGTATACTGAAACTACGTAATACTAAGATGCTTATAAAATCAAATCGACCAAACCATGTCGCACGTTAAACAAGCAGCAAACAAAGCAGAAAATTAATTGGAAACCACCAAGATAGCAACAGAACTCTGCAGTTTATACAGGCCGAAAACATCAGCAACTTAACATATGATTTCTAAAAAAATGAATTCTATCCAAATGACACAGGTATCGATAAGAGGAATGCTCGATATCTATTTTCACAATATATCAACATAACAGATGTTTGAATATCAACAAAAGCATCCCATATACGACATTAGCTTATGCCGAAGGCATGATTTTACACTAAAGACCCGAATTCATGTTTTTATTTCAAATAGGCAGATTCATCCGTGAAAGTAAAAGAAAACAGAGAAAAAGGTTAAAGCTTAGAATTCACCGACCTTTTGTGGGAGCAGTGAAGTGGGGATCGTCGAGGTCTCGAATCTACTCGAAGACGACGAACAAACGATGCTTCGATTAAAACCCAAAATTTGATTGTATAAAAATATGGTGATTTTAGAGTAATATCCGGCTAAAGTTCACCGGAAAAGTGAAAACTATGGTTGGAAAATGGTGTGTGTCCCTAAACACTGAATCAATTCCTAAAAAATAAAAAATTCTTCAAGATACCCCCAAAAAATCCCCCCTCTCGATTTGTTTTCTTGTTGATTTTCTAAGTTGATTGGCCTTTTTCCTTTTTCGATTTTTTTCTTTCTTTGTTCCCCCAAAATCCCCCCTTTTATGGGGAAAAATTGAGGAGAAAAGGGAGCGGTTGAAGAGGATGAGTGGAGGAGCGGGTGATGGTGATGGTGATGATGAAAGGGAGAAAGAGTAGGGTAGAAAGGAGGGAGGCGGCTGAAGTGGAGGCGATGATGATGAAAAAGGGAAAGAGAGGAGCGTGTGTCGGCTGTGGGTGGAGAGTGGGGTCGTCGGCGAGGTGGGGACGAGGAGCGTGGGATGGAGGGTAGCGGCGGAAAGAGGAGGAAGAGACAGAGGGGGAGGTGAGGGTAGAGAGAGAGAGAGTTGAGGCGGAAAGAAAAGAAAAAGAAAGAGAAAGAAAAGAGGGATTAGGTTTAAGGGGTGGGAATTGGACCGGGTCGGGTAAAATTAATTTGGGCTGGACCGGGTAAGATGTGGGCTGGTCTGGGTAGAAAAATATGGGTTGGGTATTAAAATGTGGGGTTGTTTAATTGGGTAGGGAAATGATATTATATTTGTATTTTGGGCCATTAATTTGGCTGAAAAATATTGATCCTTCCTCCGCTATTTAATTATTTTTGGGATTCTAACTGGTATAATATATATTATGTAATTAATAATTAATATGTAGAAGAAAATAAAGATTTTGCAAAAAATGTTGTCTTGTAATTAATTTAACGATTCCAAACTCGAAAAAAAAACGAAACGATGACTAACCGTTTAAAATTTGTGATAGAGTAATACTTATAATGTTAAAAAAAATAAAAGTAGCGAAAATAATAGTTGTGAAAATAAAGTATTTAACTCGTCAGTAAATTTAGAAATCCGGGTAAATTAAATAGGAGAGGGACAAAATTGGGTGTCAACAAGTATAAGAAGAAAATAATTCCTTCTTTGGCGTGACATGAGAAGTGGCACCTGAATCCACAAACCAGGTAGACTTATCACAAACAAGATTGATATCGTTTTTACCACAAGCAACAAGAAGATCATTTTCAGCAACAACAACAACACGATTTTCATTATCGCCTTCTTTCTTTTGCCTTTTCTGGTCTCTCTTAAACTTGTAGCAATGTTTCTTGATGTGCCCTTTCAAGTGACAATAGTCACATGTAAGAGTCTTGTACCTGGAGGATCTTAACTTGCTTTTACTTTTTCCTCTGTCATTCTGACCTCTGAAGTTACTTCCCCCTGTCTTCAGTGACCAAAACATCGGAGTGTGAAGTTGAAGAAGACGAAGCTTGATATCTTCTTCTCATCTTTTCATTCAAAACACCACTCTTAGCATATTCCATAGTTAAACCATCACTGGGAGCAGAATTAGTCAAAGAAACTCTAAGAGTTTCCCAAGAGTCTGGCAGAGTATAAAGAAGTCAAAGTCCCTGTATTTCTTCATCAAACTTGACACCCATTCCAGACAGCTGATCAAGGACACCATGAAAATTATTGATATGATCAGAAATAGGGCTGCCCTCTTTGTATCTAATATTCATCAATTGTTTCAGTAGGAACAACTTATTATTGCAAGTCTTTGAAGCATAAAGTGTCTCGAGCTTTTCCAATAAACTTTTAGCATTTGTCTCATTCACAATATGATTTCGAACATTATCCTCAACCCATTGCCTAATATAGCCACAAACCTGTAAGTGCTCAAACTCCCACTTCTCATCTTTAATAGACTCGGGTTTCTTAGAAGCGAACACAGGTAAATGCAACTTCTTGACAAATAGAAGATCTTTCATCTTGCTTTTCCAAATATGGTAATTACTGCTATTTAAACAAACCATCTTGCTCATATTTTCCTCCATCATTCAAATAGACAATCAACATAACCAAATACAACCACAAGCTCTGATACCACTTAGTTGGGAAGAAACAAGCAATAACCAAATTGCACGACGAGATAACAACGGAAGAAATACCCAAGTCGAAACTTCCCACACTATTTGAACCAAGAGAAGACAATAATCGCCAGCACAAATGAAAATCCAGGCATCAGCTATACCAACAATAAAATAGCAAAGCAAACAAAAATAAATCGAATGGAAGAGACATCAAATTTACGTGGTAAAACCTTTTCAATGTGAAGAGGAAACATCCACGAGACCTCCGGCCCACAAAAGCTCCACTATAATCAATAAGAGTTAAAACAATGTTCTCCAAATGGCTACAACAACAAAGCCAAGCACGGAGCAACAATACATAAAAGATAGCACCAAAACTAGCGAACAAAGGAGAGAAATCACCCCCAAAACCGAGCTACTGTTCGTACTCGAAACCTGGATCTACAGGCCACAAAGTCCGATCTCCACCGTTGAAACCGAAGAACCAGATGTTGAAAACCCCCAGTTCAAATTTTAACACGATCCAACGGTTAACAAATCGGAAAACACAATTTAAAGCGGACTGCTGTAGCAGAAAATATCTGGACGAAAATCTGCTTTCTCTCTCATGTTTTTCTCTCTGTATGACTGCTATGAATTCACTCTTGTGTTGTGAAAATAAGACCTAAATTAATCCTATATATAGAGAAAATTTTGGGCAAAATTGGCTTGATCCAAATTGGATTAAATTGGATTGGATTTTATTAATCCAATTCCACGTAAGAAGGGAAAACCCAAAAACTTAACAACTTGGGGCCCTGGCCATGGAATAAGCATCATAAGCTTAGGGAATATCACACCCAATGATGTTGTCGAGTACATACATGTCAAAAGTTGGTCTTTTATCGGTACTCAAAATGGGGTGAGAATTAAGACTTGGGCACCGTCAAATGTCGGTAGCACTATAACTATAACTTTTGAGGATATTATCATGAAAAAAGTTGGGAATCATATACTTATTGATCAATATTATTATCCGACGTCTCCTTGCAGTGGTCAGGTACTTGCATTTCCCCTATTTTCATCTTTAAGTTTAATATGTTGGGCATGTCGGAAGTCTTGTTCAATTAAAAATGTTTTCCTGTGATTGATTGCTGAGTAGAAAACACTATCCGAAAATGTGTTGATTATTATAAAATGAAGCTAAAAGAGTCACAATATTAAAGGATGAAAACCATAGAAATAGAATGACAAAAGAAGAGAGATCTTTACTATTCTTCCAAAATGTGTTACAAGTGTATTTCATATGAAAACTTATGCCTCTATTTATAGTGTTATATATGCATTCAATATATGAGAAAATGGAGGAACCATTAAGATGGTGGAGGAAAATGGAGGAACATTAAGATGGTGGAGGAAAATGGAGGAACCATTAAGATGGTAGAGGAGAAGCATTATATTTGTGTATTGGACATCCATAATATATTCCATAACACTCCCCCTTGGATGTCCATAGATGATGTGCATCGTTAAAAACCTTATTGGGAAAAACCCTGTGGGAAAAAGCCTCAATGAAGGAAAAAGAGTACACATATCTAGTAATACGCTTTGAGAGTTGCCTCATTAAAAACCTTACCAAGAAAACCCAATGGGACAAAACTTGGTTAAGGAAAAAAGAGTACAACACGTATTTCACTCCCCCTGACGAAGACCAATATTCAAATGTCGGAGTCTTCGCATTCCAATCTTGAATATCATTTTCTCAAGAGTTGAAGTTGGCAAAGATTTGGTGAACAAATCTGCAGGATTGTCACTTGAACGAATTTGTTGCACATCAAGATCACCATTCTTCTGGAGATAATGTGTGAAAAATAACTTTGGTGAAATGTGCTTCGTTCTATCTCATTTTATAAATCCTCCTTTTAATTGAGCTATGCATGCAGCATTATCTTCATATAATACTGTGGGTATTTTGTATCACACTTCAAGCCACATCTTTCTCTGATGAAATGTATCGCTGATCTCAACCACACACATTCTCTACTTGCTTCATGAATAGCTATTATCTCAGCATGATTCGAAGAAGTAGCAACAATGGATTGCTTTGTGGATCGCCATGATATAGCAGTACCTCCGCATGTAAACAGATAGCCTGTTTGAGATCGAGCTTTATGTGGATAAGATAAATAACCTGCATCTGCATAACCAACAAGATCTGTACTACCTTTGTTAGTATAAAACAGACCCATATCGCTAGTTCCCTTCAGATATCGCAATATATGCTTAACTCCGTTCGAATGTCTTCGTGTAGGAGAAGAGCTATATCTTGCTAGGAAATTAACAGAGAACGCTATGTCAGGTCTTGTAGCGTTAGCAAGATACATAAGTGCACCAATTGCACTAAGATATGTTTACTTCAGGACCATTTCAATTTTCTCATTTCAGCAGATACAATCAAGTGCTTTTGGAAACTCTTCAAGAGCTCCAATAATATTCAAGTCATCAACTTGCATAATTATATGAAAGGTTCTGATTATCATATAGAGATAAGGGTAAACATGATCTTATTGGTACCCTTCGTCAATAAATATTCATTAAGGCGATTTCAGTACATCAGCCTTGGTTCATTTAATCCATTTAAGGATTATAAACAAGTTTCCCAAGAATTTGTATATGCTTCAGGCATTTTGAACCCTTCAGAAATTTTCATATAAATTTTGTCAAGTAAGCCATATAGGCTGTGACAACTTCCATCATTATAAATAATGTGACATTTTCTGATGTTTGGACTGCTGGCCCAATAAACATTACGTTTACCAAGATGCATCATTTTACTTGGTAGTTATCTCTACATTAACATGCTTTAAGATACGTAGGAATTAAATCCTCACAACCTTATACAATATTGCGCGCTATATTGTATCAAAATATTGTCGACAAGATATCATGTTGTATCGGTTCGCAATTCGACATAACTTACTGAGATCGCATCACTTCATTATTTTCAGGTACCTGAACCTCGCATAAGGTTTCATGAAGTGTTATGTCGTCGGTTCTTCAAGAGCACTTTGCCTCCTTAGTATGATCATTTGCTCCTCCCTTTTTTCAAGGATTATTATATTTGAAACCGATTGGTCTACCATGCTCCATGCATATTGTAGACTCTGTCCTTCAGGGACATTAGGAGCATTTTGCAGATGAAATATGAAATAGTTGGGTCAGCAAATGCTTCCAGCATTTGACTTGAATTATATGAGGATCATACTGATGATAATTCACAACATATTTCTTAGCTGCTTATTCTCTCCCCCTTATTTTAGTGACATATGTCCCCATTTTCTTTGGGAAAATCCATCTGTGTGCATCATGGTATATATCTATTAATCATGTACCGCACATCAAATGCTAAAAGATGAAAATATCTAGTTCCTAACCCTGAACCAAATATAAGGGGAGAATTTATCAAAATTTATTGATCTGAAGCATACAAGTGTTGTTGTATGCAATATATCATATCTCAGACCAACATCTGAAACTCTGTTCTCATAAGCAATGGTTTAGCTGTATTATGTAGGCATCTAATGCCAAAACAACTTAGATATAAACCAACATTATCAAGATGATTGTGTTGATTACATATTCTGAAAATTGTGCTTCCAACTCAATCATTTTGAGCAAGCAACTTCGTAAATGTCAAACTGCCAGTTGACAATAAATATACATGTGACCGTCTCATAGATGCATCTATTTAAGACATCACATTGCAGGTAAAGGGGCCCACGTTCACCTTTTATATTTTTCAGAATTTTGGGGATTCAGTCCCAACATTAGCTGGTGTAATCAACTTATCATGAGAACAAGCAACACAAAAATATTCTTGAAGAATCTTCTAGTTCTTCAATATGTTTTTAATACTCAATTAGCACATCAGATTTAAATCAGGGCGATCAAAATGGTCTTGTCAACTGATGAAATTATCTGTACCCGTAAACTTCAAGTTTACTATGACGAATGCTATTTCTTTTAATAAACTTCTGGTTTACTATTGCATGAAATTGTATATCAATAAACTTCTGGTTTATCGTGGTATATGATCTCACCATGCTCGGGTAACATTTCACTTGTGTATTTCTTACCCATAGTAACTTGAAGATATTTAATATTCCGATCATTTGTAGTCTCAATATGATAACTATTTTTATTGTTAGTAAACTTCAGGTCTACTACTGTGTTCCGATCATACCAATTACGATCTACGATGAATGGTATTATCATATATAACATCTTCAAGAGACTTCAATTTATTTATCATAATCATATATTATTTGGACATTGCTAGTGTCATGATACTTGTAAATAAATAATTAGCTCTTCTGGAGCCTTTGATCATTAATTTCTATTACCAAATATTTCTTAAATACTTCTGGTACCATGAAAGCAAATTTCGACACTACTGGTGTCACAAAATAAACATTGAATTCTAAACTTCAATATTTCAAACATCTCCTTCAGAGAGATTCATCATTAACTGAGTATTTTGTATCTAAGCTCAAACACATAATAATCAAATCCTTCATAAAGAGATACATTAATTGGTATTTCCTTCAAGGAAATCAATAACAACTAACCATAATTTATCAATGTGGTTATAGTAGAAAGCACTTTACTCTGCTTCCTTTTTCTTTAAAATGATACTTTAATAAAATTATTCAAGATGTTTCTACATACGACAGGTACGTGTTACAATGCCTTAATTTCATACCACACAAATAAAATGTATATTCCTTGTATTTTATCTCTCCAGGAGATAGGTTGTGGTATTTCTTCATTCACTTCGGGAAATTAATCATGATTATTCAAATGTGTTTGATATACGACATTCATCAATAACTCGTTATTTTCCTCAAGCACAAGAAGAAATTGCTTCAGAATATTTCTCAAATATTTTACCGATTCTTTCTACTTCATGAGTAAAGTTTTAAAGTTTTACCACTTCGGGAGTAAAGTTTAAATGTTTACTACTTCGAGAGTAAATTTTAAGGTCTTACTACTTCAGGAGTAGATCTCGGAGTTATTTACTACTTCAAGAGTAAATTTCAGAATTCTATTACTTGGGGAGTAGAGCTCGGAGGTTACAACATTCGGAGTAGAGTTCAAAGTTTTGCTACTTCGGGAGCAGATTTATGAGTTTACTACTTCGGGAGTAAAGCATAGAATATTCGAAATATTTCTTCTCAATTATTCTACCTCTTCTGGAGTTGAGTCGTGATTTCTTCACTACCAAGAGCACATCCATATTTATAAGCTTTACTACATACTGTCACATTCACTTCAGGGAATAGATCCGTATTTGTAACATTTATTAGAAGTTTCATTCTTCAGGAATGAAATATATTTGAACGTGGCTTAATCATATCAAATAATGATAGCTAGAACCTCCTTTAAGATTTCCACTTCAGAAGTAAATCGAAGCATACATATAATATGTAGAGAATTTTGTTTTCTAACATATCTTCAGTTGTAGTCACAACAAGTCTATGAAAATATTACCACTTTTGGTGGTTTGCATAAATGAATTCAGTCATAATCAGACTTGAAAAATATTGTCACTTGTGGTGATCACATATTTCTTGCAAAATTTGCTGGCTATTAAGTGGGTCTATATTATCCACTTTATAATCTTGTTATGATATTGCTACTTCGGGAGCAAATTGAAATATACATATAATGTAGAGAATTACACATCTCCAATTACGAATTTGAGGTATCAACTGCCATTAGAAGCAAATGACAAAAGACATAAGGTATAAAGGAAACACTAACCTTTTATGTCAAACTCTTAATGATGGCAATTCCATTTGTTCTATTGTTTTAGACTTTCACTTACTCATCTTTTCCACAGAATTAGTAACGATCAAATATATGGTTGGTTGAGAATTCTCTAATCCTTTTCTTAGTTTCAACCAATCATGGAATCACGTTATTTTGTTAATATAGAAAGTAACTAGTATGCTAAAGGAATACCACTCCTTTCTAGCCACTATATAAACGGTAGAAATTTATATAAATATAACAAATTGGTACTACTTACCTTAGGAAGATCATGGCTCTAGCTTTGCTGGAACAGTTCCAAACAATCTTATAAATCCACCATATCATCAACATTAAAGGACGTTAATGATAACATCTTAGCATCTGTTTAAAGGACATGCTCAAAGTGGCAGAGTCTTTTAAAGTATTTGCTCGAGATGGCAGAGTCTCGTGCTGATAACGTATTATAAAATGAAGCTAAAAGAGTCACAATATTAAAGGATGAAAACCATAGAAATAGAATGACAAAAGAGGAGAGATTTTTACTATTCTTCCAAAATGTGTTACAAGTGTATTTCACATGAAAACTTATGCCTCTATTTATAGTGCTACATATGCATTCAATATATGAGAAAATGGAGGAACCATTAAGATGGTGGAGGAAAATGGAGGAACCATTAAGATAGTGGAGGAGAAGCATTATATTTGTGTATTGGACATCCATAATATATTTCATAACATTGATGAAATTCTTGAATACGAATGATTAATAATAATGCTCTAAGTTAGCTGAAGAAGTTAGTATATTATAAAATTAAAATCGTTATAAGAAAAATGATTTCTGTCAACAAAAGAGAGAAGTTGTTAATGTATTCCTCAGAAAAAATATTTTAGTAGCCAAAGACACAAATCTCTTAAGCCATGTCAAACATGAAAAAGTTTCAATTCGATATTCTTTATATCATATAATTGCACTTTGCTTTATTTCGTAGGAAAGCTCAGTGCAAATCAAGGACGTGACATTCAATAACATAAGGGGAACTTCGAGTTCAGTGGCAGCAGCTACATTGAACTGCAGTGCTTCTTTTCCTTGCTAGGGAATTAAGCTTAATGATATCAACTTGACCTATCATGGCCCTGGTGGACCCGCGATCCCATCGTGTGCTAACGCCATGGGGACTCCGACCGGAACAGAATTGCCTCCAAGTTGTTTAAAGTTGTCTCTTGATCCATGAACTTAGGGCTGTTGGAATTTTATCGGAATTTCTTATTTAACGGTAAAATGAATAGAAAGTTCAAGTTTCTTTTATCTTGGATTGTTTACCCCGAATTCGGATAATCAATTAGATTTGTGGGTGAGTATAGGATATGTGATTTGGTATTGGTGTAAACTAAGTAGAAGAAATGAATATTTGGGGTTCCTTAGTAAGCGGCTATAGGTAGCGATCCACTAATCAATATAAACGTTTAAGAATAATGCGAGATACTTGATGGAAGGAATATAATGATGACGACAGTAAACGGCCTTGGCCGAATCAAATATTGAAAGAGAAAATGTATATATGAATCCTCTTGTTACATATGTTCTTGGAAAATAACTGAACCAACCCCCTTAAAGGAGGGGAACATGCTCTATTTATAGTGCCACCCCCCTGGATCTCACACAAATGAGGGCTAACAAAATAATCATGACAAGGACAGCTCTGCACGGATTTGGTGGGATGGGACTGACGGCTCCGTCTGACACACGCATGGTAGGTAGTTGACTATGGCAGTACGCTACTGGCGCGGGGTCTGCTTGCATCGGCCACACGGAACAACGGCTACTCGGACCAACGACCATGAATGCTCCGGGGTCGTTGCTCTTGGATACTTGGGTTTCCGGGCCTGGACGTTCCAATCAATGACGAAGGCGGATCAGTCGATCCTTATGCCCAGCCCCGACCCAAACATTCCCCCGGTCAAGGGCTAATAGTACCGGGTGCATTCTTATTCTTTCCTCCGGTTTTGGTTCCACCGGTTTGACTTACATCCGGTTTTGGTTCCACCGGTTTGACTTACATCCGGTTTTTACCGTATACAGATAGCCCCACACTTCCCGGATCTGCGATCTATCGGAGTAACGGGAAGTGGATTATTCCCATAAACCGGCGATTCTCGCGGCTTCGTTGTTATCTTCTCATTTTGGCGGGAACGGTTGCGCAATGCTTCCCTTTTCATCGGCCACGTGTCCCGCTCCGGTTGGTTCGCCTCTGCCAACCGCCCTTTTCACGTCGTTTCGAGTCATTTCAAATTAATGACAGGGCACGTGGCGCCCCTCGATTGGCCGTCCTCGGTAACCGTTCCTCTTCTTCGCCTATATAAAGCCCTTCACCTCCTCATTTCTCCACTTTCACGCATTTGCTTCTCCTCAACTTCATCACTTCTGCGTTCTTTGTACTTGCATCATATACAACCAATATTCACTTTTGACCTCGCTATTGACTCGCTGCTTCATATTGTTGTGCAAAAAAGAGTTAAACTTTGTCACCACTGCTCTCGAGTACTCTTTGCTCGCTGCTTGTTCTAGATTTTGCCCCTTCATCGAACCGTCAGTTCCTTCGCTCCCCTCAAATTCCCCTTTTCGGCCTTCTTTCTTTCACACTTTCGAGATGTCCGAATCCACTTCCCATGATACCCCACTGGTATCGTCCCCGGGAGCCGAGCCTGCATCCCCGGTTAAATTCGAGCCCACGGCATCGGATATCGTACCGGCCAAATTTAACTTCAACAAGGACCTTGAGGTCAAAAAGCCTTCCTCCGTTTCGGACAGGGGATTCGACGTGAGGCGGTATCCCTCATCCATCACCGAGGAGAAGCTATATATAGTCCGAGCTGACTGCGGGTGGGACACCCGTCCGGTCCGGGTCTTCGCCCCCGGACCCGATGAGTCCGTTACCGACCATTGTGAAGGAGTTTTGTATGTTTAGACATACCCCTTCACTCTCAAACTCGACCCACCGGTGGATCCAGTTATTCTTGACATGTGCCGCATTTATGGCGTTACGCTGGCCCAGATTGGCCCCAATGTTTGGAGGGTCGTGGCGTGTCTCCGGTCACTGGCCAACAAAGCCGAGAAAGAGTTCACGCTGGCTCATCTGATACGCCTATACTCCCCGAGGCAGTTCCGAGGTGGCGTAATAAAACTGGCCAAGCGCAGCCGGAATCCATTTTTCGCGAAAATGGACGAAGATAGAGACCGGGGATGGTTGGAGCGATACGTCCGGGTGAAGACCGAGGACATAATTCCGGATGAGAATATGCCTTTTTCGGAGAAGTGAAATAATAAGCATAAGCCCCAAGTCTCGAATGATTGCATTGGTATTTGTTTTGTCAAATTTTGATTCTATCTTCTCACCGTTTCTTTCTTGCCTTTGCCAGCCAACGGGTTCGTTCCTCCGGTTATCCGGAATCTCCATGACTGGATCACCGTGCTTCTTGCCCAGTGTCCCTATGACGACCGGACATGGGCTCATTTGTCTCGTGGCCGGTGGATCACCCAAAATCACGGTAGCCTTCTATTCCACTTCTGCTGCATTCTCCTTCATTCGTTTCATCCTTTGATTTTTGCTATCATCTTATCCTTTTAGGTTTGCCTAAGGGCTCGGTAGCCCCCAGGTCGGAATCGGGGGCCGCCCCTCCAGCTCCGGAGTCCGAAATTTGACACAGCGGGTTCCTCCCGTGTTCTTACTGACGCCGCAAAAAGGAAACGACCTTCCGAAAAGGGGTAGACACCGAAAAGGAAGAAGGCAAGAAGCGTCGCCCGTCCTTCACGGGAAGAGACAGAGCCCGACATCATTATTCGGAGAGTCGGCTCCGTTCCCTCCGTGGCCCCAATACCGGAGGAGGCGGTCTCCGTTCCACCCCTTCCTTCCATTAGTGAAGGTCTCTTGGTTCCCGCTCCCAACTCAGGTGCGGAAGAAATACTTTCACCAGCTCCTCTTCGGTCAATTGACTTTGTCGACATTTCAGGTGAAACTTCTTCGGAAGACACTCCCCTGCAAAGGAAAAGGTCCGGGGGAGCGGCTACTGTTGAAGCTGATAAAAGTACCACTCTCATACCGGAGAGAGAAGCTCCCACGGGCGCTCGTCCGTCCCCCGAGCGCGAGCCTGCTACAACTGTGGAGCCCTCGACCTTCGCCGAAAATATCGAGGCCACTCCAAGTTCATCTACCCCGGCTCCGCAGGTGGACGATTTTGACGACATGTTTTCGAGGACTCCCCCTGCCACCGGCGAGGCTTCGGGTTTTGGCCATCTCCCTATTCCCCGGGCCATGAGGTCGGCCAACCGATCGTCTGAATCCGGTGCTAGGGATAGTTTGGTGAATATCTTCCCGGCCTCAAGTGTGGAACCAAGGAGAACCCGATCGACCGTGATCACTGTCCCCGAGGACTGCAGTTTCTTGTCGCGTCCGGTCGGCGTAGCGAGCTATTTGCGACCCCTCGTCTCCGATTCGGATAAACGCAAAATGACCGGGGTCACCTGGCAGTGCCTCATGAACGAGGGTGTGCACGCGGGCAACCGGGTAAGATTCTAAATCCATGCTCATGTAATCTGTCTGGGGATCTTACCCTTACTTCATCTAAGTCTTTTTAACTTGTTTTATCTGCAGAGTGTGGTGTTGATTAATGAAGCCTTCATCCGTGCTCAACACGAGATGGACGATCTTCAGGGCCAACTGGATGCTCAGGGCCGAGAAATCGAGAAATACCGGCACCTTCTTCGGGAGAAGGAGGAAGAATTGAATCGGGCGGCCGCGCTAGCCAACCTTCGCCCTGAGCTTGATGCGGCTAAGGACGAAAATCGTCGCCTGAAGAGCGATCTGGCCGCTATGACCGAATATAACCGGAACCTTGAGGCTGACAAGGTCGGTCTTAGCCGGGATAAAACCCAATTCTCCTTAAGGCTGGGCGAGCTCGAGACCACGGTTTCACGGCTTCAGGAAGAACTGGACTCGGTGAAGGCTGATGCTACGGGCTTGGCCGAGAGGAACCGGCTGCTCGAGTCCGAAGCCGTTTTATTCACCGAGCGCAGTCAGGTTTTCAAAGAGAAAGCCGAGGAGCGATCTCGGATGTGCGAAGGCCTTAGAGCCGAGCTCGAGGAGGCGATTATTGCAAATGACAACCTTAAGGCCGAGCTGGATGCGGTCAACCGTATAAGAGGTGACCTCGAGAAGAACCGGGTTGACCTGGAAGCCAAACTAGCCAAGGCTGAGGCCGGTTTAGAGGAAACTTGGAGAAGTGTAGAGGCGGCCGAGGCTCATACTGCTATCGTTTCCGAGTACGAGAAGTGGAAATCTCGGCGCCTCACCCTCGAGCAAGCTGAGCGTGGCTTTGTGGATCTTCCGGCTTTGATACTCGAAGCCAAAGGGATGGAGGAGGAGGCTAACCGTGCCCTCGAGTCCGAGTCAGATGACTCCGAGCGGACTAAATTCGACCACTCATGCTCTTCCCGTTATGCCGGATAGCATAGGGCCAGTATTTGGTTTTTATCCCTTTATTTTTTCTTGTCTTCGTAGGACTTTGTTTTTTCTTTGATGTAAAGAACATCAGTTGTGTAAATGAAAAGTGTATGCTTTTTGCTTTTTCGTTTGGATGTTTGTTTACTGCTTTTGCTATAGTTGTTGGTCCATTTTAGGACAAGTTGATTCGTAGTTGTTTATTCATTGTGCCCGTAGGTCTTATCCGATATTTCGGGGCCGATGGCTTATCAAATTTTGGTTTGGATCCTTGTGATCTCATAGCCTTTGTCGAATTTCGACCAAGGTAATCGGCGTAAGGTATGTGAATGAGGCAGTATCGGATATAACCGGGCAAATTACATTTGACTGAGAGTTTGTACATTCAGTAATGCGAAATGTTTGTACATACGAGAATTTTAACTCTTTCTTCCTTAGCCGTAGAAAATGTAAAACGGGACACGATTCGCTATGATCGTTTGGTCCTTACATCGGAGGCTATGGCCGGTGGCCGGGCCTTTGTTTTGCTGCAGCAAATGCTGGATGGGACATGATTCGTTATGATCGTTTGGTCCTTAAATCGGAGGCTATGGCTGGTGGCCGGGCCTTTGTTTTGCCGTAGCAAATGCTGAGCTTCTCCGTCTGCTTAAATCAGCCATATCTTCGGTGTGGCATGGTACTCCCCCAGCACTTATCCGATCTTCGAGGTCGGGTGAGTATTATTATGTCCCCAATCGGGGAGTGCAACACCGAGTACCCGATGACTTGCCCTTTACGTTCGTTAAGTAACACGTTGTACTCGTTGCCTCATTAAAAACCTTGTTGGAAAATTCATTTTGGGACAAAACTGTACTAAGGAAAAGAGTGCAACACGTGTTTTCAGATCTAGATTTAAATCTTTTTCCGCTCTTTCCTTCCTGCAAAAAAGAAAAGTTAATAAGAGAATATGGGGAAGCCATACCTTAGCAGTAGTATCTCTTTAGATGGGCCACGTTCCAGTTATTACGTAGGTGTTTCCCGTCCATGGACTCCAATTGGTATGATCATTTGCCCATAATACCGGTTATCCTGTACGGGCCTTCCCAGTTCGGACCCAGATTTCCCTCGTTGGGGTTCTTGGTGTGCAGGGTAACCTTTCGCAGCACTAAATCCCCGACCTGGAAATACCGAAAGTTGGCTCTCCGATTGTAGTATCTTTCCATCCTCTGTTTTTGGGCGGCTATGCGGACCGACGCGCTTTCGCGTAATTCATCTACAAGATCGAGCTTCACAGCCATGGCCTCTTCATTTAACTCCTCGGTGGTATACCTGAAACGGAGGGTTGGCTCGCCAACTTCTACGGGGATAAGGGCTTCGGCTCCGTAAACCAACGAGAACGGGGTTTCCCCCATGCTCGATTTGGATGTGGTTCTGTAAGCCCACAGCACCTCCGGGAGTATTTCCCTCCAATTATGCTTCGATGCTTCAAGTCTCTTCCTTAGATTTTGGATTATCGTTTTGTTCGTTGATTCTGCCTGCCTGTTTGTACACGGGTGATACGGGGTTGACACGATTTTCTTGATCTTCAACCCTTAGAGGAAACTGTTGACCTTGCCACCCACGAACTGGGAGCCATTATCACAGGTTATCTCAGAGGGGATGCCGAAACGGCAGACGATGTGGTCCCATATGAAGTCGATGACTTCCTTTTCTCTTACCTTTTCGAAGGCCTGTGCTTCAACCCAGTTAGAAATCATAAACAAAATGAAACGGGCCTTACCTGGTGCCCGAGGTAACGGACCAACAATGTCCATTCCCCACTTCATGAAAGGCCATGGCGAGATGTCCGAATGTAACAATTCCCCGTGCTGGTGAATCATCGGAGCATGCTTCTGACACCCATCACATTTTTGGACAAAACTTTTCGTGTCCTCGTCCATCCGGTTCCAGTAATAACCGGTCCTGACGATTTTTCGAACCAAATCTTCTGCACCGGAGTGGTTGCCGCAGGTTCCCTCGTGTACCTCTCTTATCACATATTCCATTTCACCGGGACCCAAACACTTATCTAGAGGGCCGAGTAAAGAGCGTCGATACAGTTGACCGTCCACCAAGCAAAAACGGGCAGCCTTGGTCCGTAGTGATCGTGACTCCTTCGGGTCATTTGGGAGCTTACCATCACGCAAGTAGTCGATGTACTTATTGCGCCAATCCCAGGTCAAGCCCATTGTGTATATTTCGGCGTGCCCGGTTTCTATGGCCGTGTTTGATAAGTGCACCGTTGCCCCGAGGTTGATTTCCTCCCCCTCAACCGAGGATCCTAAGTTTGCTAATGCATCGGCTTCGCTGTTCTGCTCCCTCGGTATGTGCTGCATGGTCCATTCTTTAAATTGATGAAGTACCACCTGTGTTTTTTTGAGGTACCGTTGCATCTGTTCGTCCTTTACCTCGAATACGTCGTTCACCTGGTTCACGACCAAAAGCGAGTCGCACTTTGCCTCGATTGTTTCGGCTCCCATGCTTCGGGCCAATTCCAAACCTGCAATCATAGCCTCATACTCGGCTTCATTGGTAGTCAATCTAGCAGTTCTAACGGACTGTCGGATGACCTCCCCGGCCGGGGTCCTAAGGACAATCCCTAGGCCGGAACCTCTAAGATTCGAGGCCCCGTCCGTATGTAGAGACCAAATGCCCGTGGTCTTTCCCGAGGTCAGCAAAAGTTCATTCTCGACCTCGGGGATCATGGCCGGGGTAAAGTCTGCCACAAAATCGGCTAAGATTTGGGATTTGATGGCCATCCGAGGCTTGTACTTGATATCGTAACCGCTAATTTCTATAGCCCATTTTGTTAATCTACCGGATAACTCAGGTTTGTGCATGATGTTTTTTAAAGGGTAAGTGGTTACTACACATATGGGGTGGCATTGAAAATAAGGTTTGAGCTTTCTGGAAGCGCTTACCAATGCTAATGCCAGTTTTTCCAAATGGGGATAACGGATCTTTGCATCCCCTAAAGTTTTACTTACATAATAGATAGGGAATTACGTACCTGATTCTTCTCGGACCAAAACGCCACTTACCGCCATTTCGGAGACTGCTAGGTAGAGGAAGAGTGGCTCATCGGTCCTTGGTGTGTGCAGCAACGGGGGGCTGGATAAATACTTCTTCAACTCCCTTAGGGCTTCTTGGCACTCCGGTGTCCAAACGAAGTCGTTCTTCTTTCTGAGCAAAGAGAAGAAACGGTGACTCCTGTCTGAAGACCTCAAAATGAAGCGACTCAGCGCCGCTATCCGCCCGGTGAGCTTCTGTACCCCCTTTATGTTGTTCACGACCTCGATGTCCTCGATGGCCTTGATCTTGTCCGAGTTGATTTCAATTCCCTGGTTTGACACCATGAACCCCAGAAATTTACCAGACCTAACGCCGAAGGCACACTTCTCCGGGTTGAGTTTCATGTTGTATCTGCGGAGTACATCGACGGTTTCCTGCAAATGCTTTAAATGGTCCTCTGTTTCCAGGGACTTAACAACCATATCGTCAACATAAACTTCCATTGTTTTCCCTATTTGTTCTTCGAACATCCCATTAACTAGGCGTTGGTAAGTTGCACCGGCATTTTTTTAATCCGAAAAGCATGACGTTATAACAGTAAGTCCCATAGCTGGTGATGAAGGATGTTTTCTCTTGGTCCTCGGGTGCATCCGGATTTGGTTGTACCCGGAGTAAGCATCCAGAAAACTTAACATTTCATGCCCGACCGTCGCATCGATCATTCTGTCGATGTGAGGCAATGGAAATGAATCCTTCGGGCATGCCTTGTTTAAATCCTTATAATCGACACACATTCAAAATATATTACCTTTTTTAGGCACCACCACCACGTTAGCAAGCCAGTCCGGGTATTTCACCTCCCGGATGGAACCTATATTCAAAAGCTTCGTTACCTCATCTTTCACGAAGGCGTGTTTTTGCTCTGACATGGGCCTTCTTTTTTGCTTCACCGGGGGAAACTTCCCGTCCAAGCTGAGTTTGTGTGACGCTATTTCTGGTGATATACCTGTCATGTCTATATGCGACCATGCAAAGAAATTGACGTTAGCTTGAAGAAACTCAATTAATTTACGCCTGAGCTCCGGGGTAAGCCCTGTGCCCAGGTATACCTCTCTGTCCGGTAAGAACTCGAACAAGATGATCTGCTCCAGCTCCTCTATGGTTGATTTGGTCGCGTCCGAGTCATCCGGCAAGACAAAAGATCTGGGTAGCCCGAAGTCATCCTCCTCTTGCACCAGGTCCGGCCCGGTGTTCTTTGATTGCTATTGGGGGACCTCCCCTCCGGTTATACCCTTCTCTCCCTGTGCCGGCTCCTCGGGCCGGGGTGCTGCCTCTTCTACTGCGAATATTTCCTTTGCTGCGGGATGCTCGCCTCGGATGGTTTTCACCCCCTCCGGGGTGGGGAACTTCAGCAACTGATGCAGTGTTGAGGGCACTGCCTTCATGCTATGTATCCAAGGTCTGCCCAATAGCGCATTATATTTCATGTCCCCTTCGATCACATAGAACATTGTTTGCTGAATGGTGCCACCCACGTTCACGGGAAACGAGACCTCTCCCTTCGTGGTTTCACTGGCCATATTGAACCCGCTGAGTACCCAAGCCACTGGCACAATTCTATCGAGCAACCCTAGCTGTTCGACCACTCTCCATCGGATGATGTTGGCTGAGCTACCTGGGTCAACCAAAATACGTTTAACCTTAGTTTTAAAGATGAGTACAGAAATCACCAGTGCATCGTTGTGCGGTTGAACGATGCCTTCCGCGTCTTCGTCATCGAAGAAAATGGAGCCCCTGGTCGAATGGTCTCGGATGCGTTTCTCACAAACAAGCGAGATCTTGGTCCGTTTCATTACCGACCCTCGAGGGACATCAATACCCCCAACTATCATGTTGATTGTATGCTGGTGTTCAACCGGTTCGGCCCCCCGATGAGCTTCTCTTTCCTTGTAGTGATTTTTAGCCCGTTCGCTCAATAGATCTCGGAGATGGCCGTTTTTTAATAACAGGGCTACCTCTTCTCTCAGCTGGCGGCAATCCTCAGTTCTGTGACCATGAGTTCCGTGATATTCACACACCATGTTCGGATCCCGTTGCCCCGGGTCTGACTTTAGTGGTTTCGGCCATCTCACGTCCGGGACACGGCTGATGGCTGAGACAAGGCCCGAGGTATTTATGTTGAAGTTGTAATCCGAAATCTTCGGCGGACCCTTATCGTTGGCGGAACTGAAGGCGTCGTTTCTGAACGAGAGCCCCCGGCTGTTTGGTGGACGTTCGACCTATCTACTACCTCGACCCGAGAGGTGGCTCGGGCTTTCCCTTGACCTTTTCGGCCTGAAATTTGGTCTCCCCGAGTGGGAGTATGGCCGAAACCTTTCTTTTGATGGCTCGGACTTCATTTCATAACCTCTCTTCGATTTCTCGAGACTCCTGTTCGCCTTTAGCTTTACCGAAGAGAGCTCGAACTGATCATCCTCCACCCGTATCTTCGACTCATACTGATTGTGGACATCGGCCCACATCACGACCTCGTATTCCAGCAAAATTTCTTTCAATTTGGCCGAGGCAACCGAGCTTAGCATGTTGAGCCCCATTGTGAAAGCTTGCGCGGCCCATTCTTCTGGCACCGGGGGGAGTTCCATCCGTTCCCTCTGGAACCGGGTGACGAACTCCCGTAGTAACTCATCGTCCCTTTGAGTTATTCAGAAGATATCGGCCTTACGAGCCTGAACCTTTATGGCACCGACATGTGCTTTTACGAAGGCATCGGCGAGCATTTCGAAAGATGTGATCGAGTGCTCGGGCAGGTGGTCATACCACGTGAACGCTCCCCTCGACAGAGTTTCCCCGAATTTCTTCAGCAATACCGAATCGATCTCGTCTTCATCCATATCGTTACCCTTTATGGCACAAGTGTATGAGGTCACGTGCTCGTGTGGGTCCGTCGTGCCATCATACTTCTGTATATTGGGCATTTTGAACCTCTTCGGAATCAGCTTCGGGGCTGCACTCGGTGGAAAGGGCCCTTGGATGTACCTTTTCGAATTTGGTCCCTTCAGTAGAGGTGGAGCCCCCGGTATCTGGTCAACCCGAGAATTGTACGTCTCGACCCTCTTTTCCGTTGAATCTACCCGTTTTGCTAGAGTTTCGAGCATCTATAGAACCTCGGTAGAAGAGCCGGCTCCGGAGCCGTCGCTCTCGACCACTCGTGCCTCGTTTCTTCCGGTTTCGGCACCTTTACCGGCCCTGCTTCACCCTTTCCGCTCTGCAGCCGCGCTATCGCTGCTCCTTGCTCGGCGATTGCCGCTCTTTGTTCCTGCAACATTTCAAAAATTAAGCGTAAGTTAATACCATCTTTCGGTGCATCCGGTTCTGTCCGGCCCCGATCCCGGGACAATGTAACGGAATGGTGAGTATTTAGTGGATCGGTGGACGGTGGTGCGGCGTTCTCTTGGTCCACGGTATTTTGCCGGTTGAATCCCTCCCTTGAATCAACGGGGTTCGGGTCAGCGGGGTCCGGCACTGCCTGTAGCCCGCTCCCTTCGTTTTCCGCCACGATCTCGGCATTATTGATATGAGCGGATTGTTCGGTGTCAGCCATTTGGACCGTTTTCACAGAGAAGGGTAGGGACTCTTTTGGTTTCGGTGAATATGATAGAAATCAAGGCTAAAGATCACTATTATCCTAGCCCCACGGTGGGCGCCAAATTGTTTACCCCGAATTCGGATAATCAATTAGATTTGTGGGTGAGTATAGGATATGTGATTTGGTCTTGGTGTGAACTAAGTAGAAGAAATGAATATTTGGGGTTCCTTAGTAAGCGATTATAGGTAGCGATCCACTAATCAATATAAACGTTTAAGAATAATGCGAGATACTTGATGGAAGGAATATAATGATGACGACAGTAAACGGCCTTGGCAGAATCAAATATTGAAAGAGAAAATGTATATATGAATCCTCTTGTTACATATGTTCTTGGAAAATAACTGAACCAACCCCCTTAATGGAGGGGAACATGCTCTATTTATAGTGCCACCCCCCTGGATCTCACACAAATGAGGGCTAATAAAATAATCACGACAAGGACAGCTCTGCACGGATTTGGTGGGATGGGACTGACGGCGCCGTCTGACACACGCATGGTAGGTAGTTGACTATGGCAGCACGCTACTGGCGCGGGGTCTGCATGCATCGGCCACACGGAACAACGACTACTCGGACCAACGGCCGTGAATGCTCCGGGGTCATTGCTCTCGAATACTCGGGTTTCCGGGCCTGGACGTTCCAATCAATGACGAAGGCGGATCAGTCGATCCTTATGCCCAGCCCCGGCCCAAACATTCCCCCGGTCAAGGGCTAATAGTACCGGGTGCATTCTTATTCTTTCCTCCGGTTTTGGTTCCACCGGTTTGACTTACATCCGGTTTTTACCGTACACATGGATAAGTATCCTATCAGTTGGCCAGAGAGAAACCTCTCCTGCTGCGTGATTGTGAGCTTCTCCAGTTAAATATTTGTTCAATTTATTCTCTCGTCATCTTTGTGGAGTTATTAAGAACTCTATCATTACTTTAGTTTCTTAATATTTCCGCTCCTGGGGAGGAGTGAGTATTTGCTCTAGTAGAAGTAGCTCCATTACATCTTTATACCATTGTTGATTTAGACCCCATGTCTAGTATCTTTCGACAGCTACGATGCATCTTTAATTTTTTTCCTATTTTCTGGTAAAAAAGTGTAACAAAACGAGATACAAAATTAGACAAATGATATGACATTTATCCCCGTAATTTTGAACGGTTTTGTTCTGTTTTACTTTTAATATGTCATAATCAAGTTAAAAGGTTTAAACAATTCGTAAGACAAGTTCCATACTATGAACATATTAAAATCATTATTATTATTACAATAAGAAAGATAATAATCACTAAACAAATAACAATACATATGTAATAGGAGTAGGTTCTAAGAAAACGAAATAAAACTCATAAGCAAAAGCTAAATAAATAAACTTATTCACGCGATGATCAGAGATATAAAACCAAATGAATTTATTTGACTCTATATCTCTGTAGATTTATAAAATGTAGACACAAAATATGACATTAAAAAGATAATTATATTTAATTAACTTAGCAATTGGTTATCGTATCAAGAGAAGAAAAACAAATTAACAACACTTTCAATTGTTAGGCTACAGTGGTGTCAATGGTTTTCCAAAAACCGGTTCAATCGATCGAACGGTACAGTACCGAATCGCTTTTTGGATTTTTTTTAATAAAATCGAAAGTTTCGATATATCGAATCGATTTTTAGAATTTTTTTAATAAAACCAAAAGTTTCGATATAATTCTATAACCATATATATATATATATACACACACCAAATCGCTTTTGGTTCTTTGAGGTCTTTCTAGATTTCATATATCCTAGTAACTTGTATTCTAATCTTGATATTATATCTATTAATTCTTGTAGTCTTAACTGGTTTTCTTTGGTACTATTTAATTTAATATATTCTGGGTATAGGTTATTTAACTCTTGCTTGACTTTTAGATAATTATCTTGCATCTATTAACCTAAAGGTATAAAGTTTACTTTTTGTTCTAGATGTCTAATACGATTTTCAGCTCTAACTATCTCGTCATTGATGAAAAATAAGTCTCAATTAAGATTATTTCTTAAACTTAGTATTGTTATATTATTATGTAAGTCTCGGCGATGGACTATGTCTATGTATCTACTATATTCAGTTAAAAACTTTCTTGTTTGTCTAAGATTTGCAAGTCTTCTTTGGGTGAAATATATCATACGATAATTATAACTTATATATTGAGTAAAACTATGTTGTCTCATATAATCTTGTCTTTAAACAGGTATAGTAGTTAGTCTTTTTAGAAAATGGTTTATAAAATGTTGTCTAAAATTTAGGTTTAGGTCCAAAAATCTTCTTGCTCTGATACCAATATTAAAGGGGGTAGTAAATTTTTCAATAAGAAAAGTTAATATTAAAGGGAGTAGTAAATTTTTCAATAAGAAAAGTTCAAACGACAAAGCAGGAAATTAATATTGTTTTCAAAAAAATTTTTAACAATCCTACTCGGTACTTCCTCACTCCTATATTTCTTCTTATCATGTAGTTATAATTAATTTTCTGTCTATCTCTCAAATTTTTTTTATGAACAGTAAAAAATTTGAACAGTACTATGAACAGTATATATTTTTTTTTAATCTTAATCTGGACTTTGTCCAGTTACGAATCTTGTTATACTATTCATCTCTTTCTTTTAACCTTTGTTTTTAATAACAATCTTCTTTAACCACGCCCCAGTAACCACGGCCAGCATCGTCCTTTATTATTTGGATATTAAAACGGCATCTTTAAAACCTAGGAATTTACAGGTTAATCCATCAAGGTTATTAAGAACTTTAAGAGAATAACCATATACTAAGAATAACAAATTCATGATGATAAGGAAGTAATTACTTAAACATAATAATCACAAAATAATTTACACAATAGGGAGATTAGTACAGAAAACATAGTAAATAAACTTACATGGTTTGAAGAAGGAGAGAGGTTTCCCTTTCGGGGAACCCAAAAAACGACTACTTCACACTAGGGGTAGTTATTAAAAACCTAATACTAATTTATAATAGGAGTTTATATTACACAGGTTTTTGATTGGGCAAGGGATTGGAGCATTTGATGAAAGAGAAGGGGAATATGGAAGTTTTCTAGAGAGAGGTGCTCTTGTTGATGATGTCTTTGCTTCTTCACGAATGGTGCTATTTATAGGCGTCTGGCGGACTTTAATTCCGGATTTCAAAATGCTAAAGAATCTTTTGAGTTCAGCCGGGTGCTCTTTGGGCCCCATCGTCACGTGAACTTTTTCAAAAGAAAACTTTATTTACTTGTCTGTTAGCTGAGCTGTCCATTTACTGTAGCTGCTTTATTAAAGTTGCTTTTAATAAAGCCTTATTTTTCTGCAAATGTATTCTAGCTGTTGCTTTTGTTCAACGAATCTTTCAGTCTTTTGTCTCATCATAACTATTTTCTCCACTACTTTTGTCTGATTATTTCATACACACACGCAATATATATATATATATATATATATATTATGTGTCTAAATTATGTAGTGCAATAGAATCAAAACTCATTCTCGAATCGTAGTCGTTTGGGTCTTATGAATCTTGAAATGCACTATTCTGAAAATTTACCATATCTGCTTCTTCTGAACTATGGACTGGAGACATCCTTGGACTTCGAGATAATTCTGGACTAGGGTTCTTAATTATATGCTTGTCTTATTCTGCTTTTGTTTGGAAAAATCTTTCCAAAGTCTCTTTAACTATACTTTCTATGTTGTCATTTTTTCTTTTCTTTTTGGCAAGTATGCTTTTCTTGGTAGAAGTAGCTCCTTGCGTCAGTGTCTTTGGTAATCTTCGTCTTGTCTGGAGAGATGAACATCCCTCATCTTCACTTTTTGGCAAAGTGACAGCTATCAACGGATTTGATGAGTCTTTACCGGCTACCGTTTGAACCGGACTAGCTGTATCTTTATCCGATACAGTGGATTTATTTGCATTCAGTGGGGAATGCACACCTGTCTCATCCATTTTTGTCTGAGATAGAGAACTCTGAGATTGCACCAATTCGAACTTAACCGCTTGTAGTCTCTGTTCTAATGTCTTCACTTGATCCAAGAGTTTTATTTTTTCATGAACCAGTGTCTCTTTCTGCTGGTTTAATCTCTTGACCACTTCAGTCATAGTAGAACAGTGATCACAAAAAATCACCTTGTCTGTGTCTTTTTGTATATTTTACTGAGGGGTTCTATTTGTATTTTGTCTGAGAGCTGGAGAAATATAGTAGTTTGGACCCAATACTCCTCTAGCATAGTCTAATGCCTCAATGAAATCATTAAAGCCTTTAAAAAGAGGTTTTCTTATATTTTTAATAGAATCTAAAACTTCTATCCAGGTCAGAAAAATACCACTAGTTCTACCATGAATTACAACATAAAATTTAAATTTCTTGTCTAGATTTTTGTCTGTAAAATACTGACAAAGTGCATTTAGAGTGGCTACAAAATGACTAGCGTCTTTTTTATTATGTGATATCCATAAATTATCTACTAAACATGTCTGTTGTTTGTCTATTACATATTCTGGTAATACCTTAAAAGTTAAGTTAGATGGCGGAAAAAACATTAAATTATTGGTTCCAAAATATATTCTTTCTATGGCGTTATTGTCTAATGCAGATGTAGGTCTAAAATGAAGGTTACCTAATACTGTCTGTCTGTATGTGTCTTGGGTTGAGGCTATGCCTTTCCCCTTGTCTGCTGTCTGAGAACTGGAAGGTCTCATGTTGTTCAAATAAAAAATCAGTTAGCAGTAATCTTTAGTCTACTTAATTGGTCTGCTAAATTATTATCTTTTCCTTTTATATGTTCAAATTTTAAATTATAAATAGAAATGGTATCTAAAAAATTTAGCCATCGTCTTCTACTACTATTTTTATCATTTATCTTTTGATAGAATTTAACTATAGCTTCGTAGCCTATCCTAACTAGTATTTCTGGTTTATTTAGGATATATAGTCTAAAACTATTTAATCCATATATTACAGCTAAAATCTCTGTATCTATACTACTCATATTTCCTTTTTCTTTAAACTTATCACTTTGATAAGCACATATCTTCTCTTCATTTTTATTACTATATTTATTGGGTTTTGCTTTTAGTACTGCTCCCCATCCTTCAAAACTACCGTCTATTTCTATAATTAAATAGTCTGTTTCTAGAGGCATGTTTAAATAGGGAATGCTTTTTATTTTTTCTTTAATTGTTTGTACTAATTTAATGTCTTCAGTATTAAAGTATTTTTATTAGATCCAGTCTTTGAATACAATGGTCCTGCTATTTTTCCTAAATCTTTTATAAAATTTCTAGCATAATTGACTATTCCTAAATTTTTTTGTAATTCTTTAACATTGTCTAATTTATCTGGCATTTCTAAAACTTTTTTGGCTATATGAGGTTGTAACTTTATTTTACCCTCTCCTAGTACTACTCCTAAAAAGTTTATATAATTTTTACATAATTTCATTTTTTTCTTACTAATTATTATTCCATTTTCTACGAATAGTCTAAATACCGTTTGTAGGTCTCCTAAGTGTTCCTTAATATATCTACGAAACACTAGTATATCATCTACATATATTAATACAAACCTTTTGTATTCTCCAAATATACTATCCATTTTTCTTTGAAAAATTGGTGGAGCTGTTTTTAATCCAAATAACATTACTAACCATTCAAAATGTCTTTTAGGACAGGTGAATGCAGTCCATTCTATACTTTTTTCATGCATTTGTACCTGCCAATATCCTGATTTACAGTCGAATTTACTAAATATTTTATTTCCTTGTATTCTATTTATTAATTCTGTTTTGTCTAGTAACTTATATCCATCTGTCCTAGTATTATCATTAAGTCTTTTATAGTTTATTATCATTCTCGCTTTTCCTCTTACTATTTCGCTATGATTTCTTACCATAAATGCTGCAGATCTATGTTTAGAAGTAGATCTCAGTATTACTCCTAAATCCAATAGTTCTTTTATTTGTATCTTAAAATCTTCTACATCTTGATTTGTTGCTTCAATAGAAGCTGTTTTAATTATATGTTTTAATTATATAGTCTAATTTACATAAAATCCTGTTATTTTTCCAATGTTTTAATGTTTTTTCTCATATAATTTCTATTTCATCTAGTATTTTTATTATATTATCTAGGTTTTTTTTATTCTTTATTACGCCTATTCTTTCTATTCCTGTTTTAAAATTATATAACTCTGTTTCTATGTCTATTAACGTATAATCTTTTTCTAACGAATCCTCTTCTCTTAGAATTTCTTCTTCTTCTAGAGTTAGATTTTTTATTGCTGGCTTATCTTTACAACATGTATTTTTTTCTTGACACTCTTTACAACAACTATCTTCTTTCTTTTGCAGGTTGCTTCGATCTGTGGTAGGGATCTCCTTATGACAGATTCTAGTTTCAGTCTTAAGAACTTGTATCAGTGTATGAGTAATATTTTTTAAGAAAATTACTCCATCTCTTGTAATCATACAGCTGCCATTATTATGTAACATAAAGTCTAATCCTATGATAAAATCTACATTTATATTAAGGTCTCTTACCCATATCTTATCCATTTTATAGCTTGGTTTGTAAAATTCTGAACATGTATTTATAAAGCTAATGTAGGCCTTATGAACATAATGTCTATATATGTTACGTGTTCCATCCATTTGCATGGCTGCAACTGATATTTATAGAATTTTTATTAAATTAGGTGGAACTATTCTTTTATTTATTATGCACTTTGTGCATCCTGAATCTACTAATGCTAATGTTTCTATCTCATAATCATCTATTTTAATTTTTTCAAGTATTTTTATTATTCCTAATTTTTTATCTTCATTACATACTAATGCTTTATGGTCTTCTATATTCATTAATTCTGCTTGAGAATTTTCTGGCATTGTTCTTAATGGTCTCATTATTGGTTGTATATTTGATAATCTTATTTCTTCGTCTTCATTATCTACTTTTTTCTTTTTCTTTTTTCTAGTTTACATAAGCTAGTTTCTAATTCATTTATTCTTGTTTCTAATGTTATCATTTTTAGATTAATAGTAGGGTCTTCAATTTTCTTATAAGTGTCCTCTTTATTTATTTTTATTTTAAATTCTTTTTCTATACACATTGTACATCCTTCTATATAACAATTTTTACATTTAGTTCTTTTATCTCTACTAGGATACCATTTACAAAAGAAACATGCATTACTATCCAATCCCTTATTTCGTTCGAACTCATGGTTACAGTCTTCCGCTATATTTGCTAAATTATCAATTGCTTCTAAATCTAGATTTTCTAATCCTATTTCATTGATTAATTCTTCTGCTTCTGAGTCTGACGAGTCTGTTTTAATGTTTTTTCAGTGTCTACACTTACTATAGAATATATACTTTCTGTATCTGACATATATTCGTCTACATTTATTAATATTTCTTGAAAATCTTCAATTAGCTGAGAATTTCTTATCTTATTATTTATTCTTTTTTGACATGTATTTGCTAAGTCTTCTACACTTCCACAAGCAAATCATTCTAGTTTATTTTTATAATTCCTTTCTGTTCGATATTTTCTTACATGCCTATTTCTGTCTAAATAAGGTTTTCTAGCTGCTGATTTTCTAAGATAATATTTCTTTATATTATATTGAGAATAATTTCTATTATAATGTGTTTTATATTTTTTATGCTTTTTCTTTTTATAATTGTCTTTATCATAGCTTTGTGTGGTGCAAACCACGCTTTTGCAAAAGTTCATTTCATTTTGTTTTAGCTGTTTTTGTATATGTATATGAGTACATTTTTCTTGTAGTATATCCATTATATGTTGTATTCTATGTCCTATAGACCATTTTAGATTAGGATTTTGCACTACTCCGTCTCTCTTATTCCATCTATCTTCTATTTCTCTTCCTAAGGCTTATGGTAGTTTATTAAATATTTTTTTATCTAATTCTTGATCAAACGCATTTCCACTAATAGTACAGTAGTAAAAATAATCGTTTAAAAATTTCTTAATATGAAACCAACTACTTGTAATTAGTTGTTCTAATTTTATTACCGCATTTCTTTGTAGTACTAATAGTCCACTATTTGGATCTTCTCCTGTAATTAAAGTATGTATTTTGTTAGTAAAATTATATGAATTTGCTCCCATGAATACTAAGTGTTGAAATTCCATTGAAATGTTTTCCTTATAAGCTTCCCATAAAGCTTTGGCTGATTCTCCTAAAAACATTTCTAAATATTTATACATTGTTTCTGCATCTGTATCATTATATGTTTTTATATAGTCTGCTATTACTATTCTTTGCGGATCATGTGCTGCTATATTTAATATTTTACCTTTATTACCTCCTTCTTGAAGAATAATAGGTTCTTCTATAGGCATTCTTTTCCCTAATGGTTTGACATTGTCTAAGGGTTCTCATGCTGTTCTAAAAACTCTTCTTCTAGGTACATTTCCTGTACTAGTATCTACAGTGTATTGTTCTCCAATAGTTGTTCTTTGAAACGGACTAGAACTAGATGCACTGGATTCCATTAATTCTTTTTGACTTATTATCGAGTCTATTTCTATTTCGTCATCACTATATTGCATATCTTCTAATATTTTATCGAATTCATCTGATTTCTTTTGATATATATGTTCTACTCTATATCCCCAATTATCAATTTGGGCTTCACATAATTTAAAATGACTTATGATTTTTTCTATTTTTAGTTCTCCTAACTTACACCCTTTACATCTAAAAAGCATATTTGTGTTTTCTTTTTGGAGTCTTTTTGCTTCTTCTATAGCTATGTCTACTTCAAAATCTTTTTGTATTAATTCTATGTTCATAAGGGTTGACTCAGTAATTTCATTTTCATCTAGAGTACTTTCTTCTTATATGTCTTTTTGTGCCGTATAATTATAATTAATAAAACGTATAGATGTTTCTCCCTTAGAATTAGTGTACATTAGGTGAGATTCTGGCTGTAGAATTTTTTTTCTATTAAAATCTTCTAGATTCCATTCCATCCCTGCATATTCTTCAGGATTTATCTTTGTGGGTTTTATTAGTCTTATTCCTCTATTTTCCATTACTTCTACTACATCTTCTACCTTAATTTTAAAATTTGTATTACTATTATTAGTCATTTTTCCTAAAAATCCTACGCATATTAATAAATTATTACCATTACACATCTCTTCATAACCCTTGGTCTATATTCCTATTTTTATGTGCTTTCCAAATTCTGCTAAATTCATTATAAAATCTGGGCTAATATAAAAGATTCCTCCATTATTTGTCATGTCTATATCCGTTAGTCCTATTATTGATTTTTTCATGTCTGACCATCTATCGTCGTAAATCACTATTAGAACTTTAGTTCCTAAGTTCTTTCTAGTTAATCCTTTTAATCCTACTACTATTAATCCCATATGCATTAAACTTCTTCCAGTATTTTTTATTTGTCTTACAGTCGCTGGGTCTATTAAACTTATTGTAGTAACTTTAGTTCCTATGGCTGATAATTGTTCTTCTCTATAATGTTTATATAATTGTGCTGTACTTGAGAACTATCTTATATTATATAAGGTTTTTGGATTTAGTAGTTTTAATTGTTTTTTTTGAAAAATTTGTATATCTCTATTTACGTCTATTACCTCACTTAGCTGTTGATTGTTTTCTTCTGGTGTTCTTCTACTAAAAATTCTTGATAAGAAATTATTACCTATTCTATTATCTGGAAAACTTACTTTGGGTCTCTCTTGTCCTTGCCTTTCTGGTCCTCCTTCACTTCTTGGTCTAGCTGAAAGAAAATCCATTTTTGTGATTTCCTAATTACTTCAACTTTTTATTTTTGAGGTGTTATTTCAACCTTCTTCAATTGTTCTATTAATTCTTCAACTTCTTTGTTTTTAGGGATCTCTTTATTTTTGCTCTTTTTGTTGTTCACTTAACAACCGAACGCGCTCACTTATTAATTCTAACCTTGGTACTATTATTTCTATTTTCTTTATTATTTCTAATATTAATGAAATTATAGTAATAATTTGTTGTAGTGTTATTTGATCTGATTTGGCGTTAGGTATATAATCTTTATAGTCTGCTGGTAAAGGTATAGACTTTTCTATTAATTTCGAGGCTTCTTCTTGAACTAATATTGGTCTACTCATGAAAGAGTGATTTCTTTTAGTTCTGCTATTGCCTTTTTTAATTCTCTAATGTCACTAGTTAAAACTTCTACTTGTTGCGTTATTTTAAAGACTATGTGGGTTGTTTTTAGTTCTATTTCTTTTGGTTTTTCTGTAATAACTTTACCTAACTTTTCTATTTCTGTTTTTGTAGGTAATTTTTCTAGATTAAATTTATTAACTAAAGTCTGAACTTTCTTTTTTAATTCTAATTCTTGTGTTTTTAAGTAATCTAGATTTTGTTCTAATTTTTCGAATGCTTTCTTTTGCTTAATCTGAGATGCTTCTACCACCTCTAATATTCTAGTGATATCTTTATTATTTTCTTGTATTTTTTCACTAAAATTTATGAGTAAATCTACTAATGTATTCAACTGTTTGTCTTCACTATGTAGTATATGTTCTCCGTTACTGAAATTGCACTTTATAATACTATGGTCTTTTAATGCTCTATATTTCTTTTCTGGGTATATTCTTAAGTCTAAGTATTCTAGGTTTTTTAATGTATCTATTTTTCTAGGCTTATTTCTTACCCTATCGGAATTTTTATTTTACAAACTTTCTTATGGTGCTCTATAATAGTTGTAAGTCTTGCTATATCTTCTCTTATACCGTGTAATTCCCACGTTATAGCAGAAATTGTCTCTTCGTTAATCTGACTTTGTAAGAGTCTAATGTTTCTTAGTGATGATAATGTTTCTGAATTTATTATCTCTAAATACGCACTTAAGGCTTTTTCTACTTGTCTATATTCTTGTCTTTTCTCTATATCTCTATATAAATACCAATGATTAATAGCTATTTTTCTAACAAAGGGTAGTGTTCTCATACAATTAATATGGTCTAAATCGCTTTTGGTTCTTTGAGGTCTTTCTGGTGTGTGTATATATATATATATATATATATATATAATATTTTATGTATTAAATTAAAAATGCAAAGCATTAACTTTTCTTTTAGATTGAGCATTGCCTTGAGTTGAATTTTGACGGAGAGGCAACAATTAAAATCGAAACCTACCGTACTCTATCAAAACAATGTACAAAAGGTCTCAAACACTACTATACTTCAGGTAATATCACTTATCAACGACTGTAGAAGACTAAACTGTCTATTTTATCATCTTCTTATTTTTCTTTCCTCTTTATTTTTTCTAAGTTTTGGACATGATTATTCCAGTGATCATGGTATATAATCTATAACTTTTTCTCTTAAATTCTTTAGCTTAAATTATAATTACCCTTTAACCAAAGCTTTAATAGTTCAGGTAAGTTATAAATATTGGTTCATCTATTTCAAATAAATTGATTGGTATGAAGATTACCAATTTAATTTATTTATAGAGTTCTTCTCTTTAACATTTTTTTTCTTCTATAATATTGATATTCTATTAAAAGTAACAAGTATATATTTAGTAGTGACATTCATTAATGAGAGTTATCGAATAATGTGTTGCATTTCAGTTTTGTTTATAATTTCTTGATTATGAAGCAAAAAATGAAAATAATCCATTACTTCAATTAGTTTTTGGTATTGAATTGGCCATTAGGTTACCTTTCAAAATACCGAAAATTAAGCAACCGAACCGATACCGAAGAATAATCCAGATAATGGGACGGTTTTGAAAACTCTAATTTTGGTTAAACAAAATAAAATAATTGAAAAATTGATATGGTAAAAATTCTATAAAATAACCGACATTTTTTTTCCTATTAATAATATGGATAATTAAGGATGAATCCTAGACGTTGAAAGTTAAATACCTAAACAAGTGGCATTGATCAACAATAACATTGATATCTACCGGATCTTTTTCCAGTGAAGCAAAACATGATAACCCTTTGGAAGTATGTCTTTGGTTGAGCTACTCACAATTTTCCATTGATTAATTTTGGTTTTTAATTTCAACTCTCGTGTTGTACATGTTGTAAAATAATTGTTATATCTCAAAAATAATTAAATATATTCTTTATTAGTCATGATTAATAACCATCAATCACCTTACCTTTGATTAGCCTTTAATATCCAATTGAATTACCTTTGAATTCAATTCATTTCTGTAAAGTTTCTACAATTGTCAGTTTAACTGACAATTGAATACAGCCTTAATGGCTACATTTGGTCAGTTGTGAAGCATCTGTCCATATATTGATTTGCCTATGTAGTATCTAGTCCTTCTCTTTGGGAGAGAGATATTTTATGACAAAAACACCAACAGAAATATTTTTTCTAATTTTATATTGTTCTGAGTTTTATTTCTTTAATATAAATTTTTATTAGATTCTGACTTTTAGTTTGTACTAGAACAGCTTGTTGAATCCTGAGGGATATACTCACACAGGGTAAATATCCTTAAGGACAATGTCTTAATTGACATGCCTCAAGTTTTCAAGAATTCCTACAGTGTTCGTGATTAAGTGTTCGTGATTAAGAATGCCTCAAGTGTTAGGAAAAGAAATGGAGACATGGTCATGGCTTTTGCCAAGCCTCTCCAATTCTTAACTAACAATTCCAGTGAAATACAAGCTGCTCTCTACGGGCTAAAACTTTGTGAATTGTTTAATATTACTAACCTCATAATGCAGATTGACTCTCTTTTTGTTGTACAGATGATCAAGGATAATTGCAAAATCCCATGGAATTATCAGAGCCTAATTGAAGAGATCAAGTCTTTGGTCACTCAAGGAAATGTCAAAGTGGTTCACTGCTTGAGAGAAGCAAACATGGTCGCTGATGCAATGTCGAAATATGCCAATACCTTGGGCCAGGAAATTCATATACATCAGGAAAGGGAGCTGCCAGCAGCAGCATTGGGAGCCTTCAGAATGGACTATATGGGATTTCCTTCTTTCAGGATTAAGCCTACTAAACACACAGAATGGTTTTATGAACCACCTTAGATGGCCCAAGTTCCCACTGATCGACGGAGGCTGTCCGAGTTAGATGAGAGAAGAGATATGCACTGTGAAGGCTGTGCTAGGAAAGTTGCTAGAGCCCAGGAAAGTTGCTAGAGCCTTGAAAGGCTTTTTGATCCTCCATGAGAAGTGTATAAATTGTGTAAAGATGGTACTGGCCAAAATAGATCCTCAAATCTTAGGCACTCAACCCATCTCAAATATAACTAGGTTGAATTAGTCATTTTTCAGTTAAGTAGGGAATTATGGCTCTATTTCTACCTCAGATCAGATGTAATGATGTTTTGAAGATGAATAAAATGCTCCGTTAAGGAAAAAAAAAGTATTTTCCGTAAGATTTCCAACAATCTTAAGAATACTTTTTTCTCCGCTATTTCTATGGAAAATACTCAATGTTCTGGAAAGCAATTATGCTTCCTCATAAGTAGTTCAAGATAGATACACAACATGGATATCTTGAGGGGTAAGAGAAGGAGTTGATTCTTATTTGGGATTGAAGTAGTAATCAAAAAAGTTGGAATTGTTTGGCTTGCTTTCATTCTAAACTTTCAAAAATATGGTTCGTGAGAAACATAAACCTTTGAGGCTTTATCAGGTTTGGAAGGAAAGTAATTTAGGATTGAAAACTAATTGTCTATCGAGGCAATTATTATGACAGCGGGGCTGGAATTATTGGCACTATTAGGGCATTTGATTTTGGCAAACATGATATCTTGATATTGGAGGTAATCTTGTACAGTTGGTGTTCCATTTCAATTGCTCATGTAAAAAATGTGTTTTGTGTATGTGATAAATTAAATCATCATACCTCTCAATGTAGAAGAAGATTCGGAGAAATGATAATTTGGCTAAACAAAATTTGGCTAAGCGGATGATATAATTAGTGTGGTCATTTCTCAAGTAAATCTGGTGGCTAATGTGAGAGATTAAGTGTTAGACTTTGGTGCTACTAAGTATACTTGTGCTAACATAGTTATGTCTTGTACACCCAAGTTGAAGAAGAAAAATAATCTATTTATGTTGGTAATTCTAGAACTACTCGAATTAGTGGAATGGAAAAGTTCTTGTTAAACTCAGATATGAAAAAAAGTAGCATTAACTAAGGTGGTACATGTGTTCGCGATAAATTTTGTTAGCAGAAAATAAATAACTGCAATCACAAAACAAATATGAGAGAAAAATATTTTATTGATATTTTGTGAGTATAAACTCTAGATGTATTCCTTGATTCTAATCTTCGTGTTGTTCGCCTTGATTTGAGGGCCAATGTAGCGTCTTTCTCAAATGAAGGATAAACTTTTGTTAATGTCTTGAATCTTGGAAGAACTTTGAGCAGCACTTTGGATTGTTCTTGAGGGAAGACGTCTCTCGAATTGTCCTTCTTGTTGAAGACCTTTGGAGAAAACTTATGTTCATATCATTGCTCTCCTTTACCTCTAGTTAAGATGCTATACAACTTTCAAGATGACCCCTTTATATAGTTGTGAGCTAGAGCTTGAGGGTGTTTTGGTCTCTATGTAAGTCTAGTGGACCTTGGGTTAGAAATACGTGGGTTGGGCTCTTCTCGTAGAGGCCCAATCTAATGGACAAACCCAAATGTAATTTTAATTTTATTCAAGTCATCTAATTTTGACTTAAATAATTAATACTCCATCTGTTTTAATTTATGTGAACCTATTTCCTTTTTAGTCCGTGGAAAAATGAATGACCTCTTTCCTAATTTGAAAACAAATTCACTTTATGAATGATTTACAGCCATACAAATATTCAATACTTCTTTTGAACCAAAAATTTCAAAAGTCTTTCCTCTTTCTTAAATATCGTGCCCAGTCAAATAGATTCACATAAATTGAAATGGAGGGAGTATAACTTTATTAACAAAAATTTGACTTGATCAACATGAACTTATAACTTAATCCAAAATTTGTATGGATTAATTCAACTAAAATTTTGATGTCTACAGTTGCCCCCTACTTCAAGACTTGTCGAGGTGGAGGCTTGCCGAAATTGTGGACCAGACTTGAAGTACCCATGGTGATCACTTTTTTTCATGCAAAACTTCTTTGAGGCTTCTTCTCAACAGCTTTTCTTGAATTGTGCTTCAAAGTTAAGGTTACTGGAATTTGTGAACAATAAAAAAGATGTGCTACTGTTTTTCTTCAAATTTGGGATGAATTTTTGCATCAATTTTGCTTGATCAATATTTATATACCAAAGTTGTATTATAACTCCAAATGTCAAAGAGATCCTTCCACATAGTTTTCATGTAGATCCATAATCATAACATTGTAAACTTGGTAAGGAACTAATTTAATGCACATGAATTGAAGAAAAGATTGCCCTTCCTTTTACTTATTTTTGAGTAATCCATTTTGATTTACTTCCTTGTTGCGCAAAACAATTAAGTATCCGTATTTTCATTTTGTTTCCTTGAAGACTTTAATTACTCCAAGTCAATTCTGGAAAAAATAAATTCCCTTCCAACTTAATCTTGGTAAGTTCTCAATCAAACGCCTAAGAATATATATCACGATCCAAATTGAAGGGCCATGACGAGCACTCGGACCCTACCTGCAGAGCACCTCTAATCATACTTTCATATCATGATCATAGACAAGAGTGCACCCCGAGGGTCATCAAATGAAAATCTGCTAAATCATAAGATAAATGTGTTGACAAAAGGATAAGCCCGAAAAGACATACTATATGACTATGCCTTAAAATATAGGCCAACGGGGCCATACAATGTCTAACTAAACCATGACTGTCTACAAGCCTCTACTGGATATATGACATAACAAGGTCGAGATAGCGCCCCACCATACCCATATGCATATAAAAAATATCGTATAGAGACTAGACTGCAACTCCGGAATAAGTAGAGTACTCTAATATTAGCTGAACAACAACCTACAGGGGGGATCGTCAACCTATCTACCTGAACCTGCGGGCATAAAACGCAGCGCCCACAGAAAAGGGACTCAGTACGGACAAAACACTGAGTATGTAAGGCATTAAAATAAAATGAAAGAGACATAAAAGTACATAGGATGAAATGAATGCAACCTGTATATCTGAACTGCTTCTGTGGGCCAATGATGTGCATAGTACTGTGCATGCGTGCATGGGGTCATATATATATATATATATATATATATATATATATATATATATAGCATCACATGAATATGATAAGAGTATATCCTGAATCTGTTGAAGTAAAGTAAGGTCGTTACACCTCCCAACATCATTATGAGATAGCATTTTCATCAACATGAGACTCTATGAATCATATTGAATCTAGAGAAAGACTTATTAAAAACAACATTATAGAACAAGAATCAACATGGAGCATCCCTAGCTACTTGTCATGACCCAACAGGAAGGACATGATGGGCACCCGAAGCTAACCTACTAAGCACCTCTTAACATACTTCTCATAATCACATCGAGGTGAGCCACATGGGAAACTGACAATTACCACAGACTAAAGAGACACAAGTTCCATCGAACATGTGCATGTCTATATAAACATCATCAACTATGTCCATATGTACAAGCCGACAAGGCTGCCAAAAATGATATACAAAATATGAACCGGTAGGGTTATGGAGCATCTAACTATATACATCTGTCTACGAGCCTCTACAAGGAGTGTGTAACATCATAAAGACGGGACAGGACCCCGCCATGCCCAAGTATGTACACAAAAGAATAGTACCAACTAAACTGCAGCTCCGGATCAAATGGAGCACTTCTACGCAATCGTTGATGAAGCAACCTAGGGGTCTGGTCCGTCTCCCTATCTACATGTGGGCATGAACACAACGTCCACAAACAAAAAGGGCATCAGTACGAAGAATGTACTGAGTATGTAAGGGATGAATAATAGCATAATGAAAGAATGCAAATAACATGAAATGAAGAGTTCAAATAATACCTCAGAGGGCGGTTGTCATGCATACTTAATCTTTCTCTAAAGAAAATATTATCATACATATATACATAATAATACTGTACCCAGCCAAGTAGGTTGGGTGTCCCTTGTACTCGGCCATAGCAAGGCTCAGTGTTATCCATACTCGGCCATAACAAGGCCCGGTGTTATCCGTACCCAACTGCAGTGGTGTGCACAATTAGTGCCGTACCCAGCCGACTACAGCGTGGCTTGGTGTGAGAAAATGCATATATATATATATATATATATATATATATATATATATATATATATATATATATATATATATATATATATAAAGCATGAATGAGAGTCCAAAGGAGACAATACAACTCCATCAGAGTGATACAGGGTCGGTGAACTTCCGATTACCATTTGGAATCATCATTATCACTATATCTCTCATTAGGGTCAACTATCATATGGGATCAACAACGAGGAACAAGATCAATAATATCATAAAGGCATCAAGAATTATAAGCTTTAACACTTCTAGGAAGGGAGTCATCATGGAAGATATTATGCATATCATGTATAAGTTCGCGACAATGGGATCATGCCTTAAGAAAGAAAGTTCTAGCCTTAATATACATTTACGTCTCCTTAATTATTTAACGTTCTCCTCCCAAGCTCGCAAATCTATATTCAAGAGGATTCATACTAAGGTTAAGTCTTGAAAACACTCTTAAGTTCAAACTAGCATAATTAACGAGCTAGCGGAATTTGGGCAGCACTTCCCCTATTTTATTAACTTCCACCAATCTCCAACACAACTCCCAAACAACAATAATAGCATCAACTATACCATAATCAAGGAATTTTATTCAATTTATTCTCAAATTAATCCAAAATCCCCTTTCAAGTTCACCTCATAGTTATCAACTCCAATTTAACACTTTATGACTTCTCTTCTATGATTCTTTCCTCTCCAAAACTTGCTAAACCTTTAAATCAACTTAATCATACAAATAATATGAATAAACATACCTTATAATAGAATAATTTCACCTTACTCAACTCCTTCCGAGATCAAGTTCGTCACAACCATGAAGAGAAACAAGAACAATCATCTTCTATGGATTATCTTGAGGTTTTGGTGTTTGATCTTATATCTTGATGGTATGGAAGGTTTTGGAGTATTTTGGAACCTTCAATAACTCTCAAGAACTCTTTAATAATATGGGGAAATAAGTGTGGGAGGTGAATGTGAAAATGGGATCTTTTGGGACTTAAAAAGGTCTTAAAATCGTCCCCCCACTACAATTTGCGGTGGAGATGCGGCTCAGCATAATGAATATGCGGCTGCATCTCCCCTCCTCTCCTTGGGGAGGAGGTTGGGCAGTGAGGCCAACCATTTTGGTGAGTTTGGCGAAAAATGTGCTCTTTTCGATTCGTTTGACCTTCAATCCTTATGGAACCTTCTTAGCACTTGTATAAAACTTCATGAACCATCTAAGGGGCCCCATAACTCCCTCCTCAAGGTAATGCTAAGAAATGTATAACTCAAATAACATGAAATCTTCCCAAAACATCACTCAAGTTTCCAATCCATCAACGAACTTACTTCCGCCAATTTATTCAACTCCGAAACCTTAAGGTACATACTTACAATTATTAAATACCCTCTTTAACCTTGAAAGGGCTTCATGTACACTTTAGCTTGCGTTAGTTTACTTATAATGCAAACAACGCGAAAATTCTAATGTGTAATACTACTAAGAATAGGATCATTATGGAGTAATGTTACGTTTACGTTCTGTTCATAAGGATCATGACAAAAGAAGAAAAGTTTTCCTTAACATACTTGAAGTCGTACATGCAATCCAACAACGAGCTTATCACCACTAGAGCACCAATCCTATAATAAAGGAATACATATACAACTTAGAGGGCACTAGTATATCACGTATCAAATGATAACTCGATTTTAAAGTGAAACGGGCAACATTTCCCCTTAACATATTCAATAACCAACAACAACAACAACAAGAAGCTCATATAAGTCCTTTATACCCACTTCACAAGTATTCCAAGGTACACATCGAACAATCCAACATACTCTTCGTATACGACACTTTATACACATTTTATTTATGTATCCATCTAGCAGAACCATAAAAACATGATAACAACATCAACTACAACTCAATTACAATGAAATCATTCCAATAACACCACAAAAACATGATAAAAATCAGTCCACAACTCAACTTATAATTCATAGCAAGTTTGAGCTTTTCCTTTCATGATATCCATCCTTAACTAGTAGGTCAAGGATTAATAACCTAATGACATAGAGATACAAATGAAATCTTACCTCTAGAGCTTAAGAACAACTCATATCCAAGGTTACTTCAACCTTAAGTTCCTTCCAAAACTTCCACGAGAAGCAATACTAGAATCCGAGGCACAATCTGAGGCTTCCATCACTTAAAACTCACTTTTGATCTTGGATTCCTCTTGGGTTTACTTAAAAAATGTTTGAGAGGGTTTTTAGGGGTCTCTAGGCCTGTTGGTCAAGAGAAATAAAGGAGAAACGAGCTTGGACCTATTTAAACACTTAAAAATAATTCCACCAACTCAATTGTACGCCATCCATATATAGGCGTACTTCCATGTACATCCCGTACTTGGACCACGTACTTGGACCCTCAAAAATCCAATATTCTGCCAACTTTTGGAAAATGAGGTATGAGACGTATATTTTTTTATAGACATACATTTTTTTACGGGACCTACATGATCCCGTACTTCTCAGATTTGCAATATGTTAGTTGCATTGGAAAGAAAACTCTCTGAACTTGAATTTACATAGGTTATTCATTCCATATACCTCCCTAAAGTTGGACCAAAATCCTATCCAGAATTATGCCAAGTTTTTCCCAATTTTGCACGAACTTAATTCCTCTGATTCACTTGACCTCGGAACCTTCAAATACTTACTTAACACTTGTTAAAAGGTCTTCCTTAACCTTATAGGATTTCCATGGCCTCTCCAGGTTACGTTATTTTACTTACGACACAAGTGATGCAAAAATTATAAGGTGTAACATCCTCCCCCCTTAGAAACATCTGTCCTCGAATGTTAAACTCTCAAGAATCTTATAGAAATTTCGATAGAGTTTCCTCTGTAATTGTACCACTACCAACCTGCCACACAGCAATCCAAACTATACAATTCCATATAGGGCCACAACAATCAATAACAATAATGGTGCCACGACCAATAAGAGTAACTGATGATTAATACATACCTGAAGACGGTGGTGCCATAGTTTGCATCTGCCTGGAGCCGGAAACAAATGAGGATATATAGACTTCATATCTTTCTCAAATTCCCAAGTCATCTCTTCTACATTTTTATTTCTCCAAAGTACTTTTACAGAAGCAACATCTTTGGTTTTCAGCCTACAAACCTGGCGATCTAAGGAGCAATAAGGACTTCCTCATAATGACAACTACTCAGTAACCTGACCATCATCTACTGGAAAAATCCTTGAAGGATCTCCGCTGCACTTGTGGAGCATGGATACATGGAAAACTGAATGTACAGACTCCAAGTCTGAAGGTAGATCCAACTTATAAGCTACTTGGCCTACTCTATGCATAATTCTATAAGGACCAATGTATCTAGGGCTAAGCTTGCCCTTTTTACTGAGTCCCATGACACCTTTTAAAGGTAATACCTTTATAAACACCCAGTTATATACTTGGAACTCCAAGTCTCGTCATCTGTTATCTGCATAAGATTTCTAACGAATCTAAGCTGCTAGCAATCTTTCCTGAATGAGCTTAGCCTTTTCCACTACCTGCTGAACTAAATTAGGTCCTATTAACTTTGATTCTCCAACTTCGAACCACCAAATAGGAGATCAACATTTTCGCCTATATATGGCCTAATACGGGGCCATCTGAATACCAGAATTGTAGCTATTATTATACATAAACTCCATAAGTGGAAAATGATCATCCCAGATACCTATGAAGTCTATCACACATTCTTGTAGCATATCCTTCAGAGTCTGAATAGTACGCTCAGCCTGGCCATCTGTATGGGGATGAAATGTTGTACTGAGGTTCACCTTTGTCCCCAACCGTTTCTGGAAGGATCTCCAGAAGTTAGATGTAAACTGTGCACCTCTGTCTGAAATAATAGATACTGGAACACCATGAAGTGGCGCTATCTCCTTAATATATAGATTCGCACAATCTTTAGCGGAATAAGTAGTCTTGACAGGTAGAAAATATGTTGACTTCGTGAATCTATCAACAATCCCCGATATCGAGTCAAACCTGCACTGGGAATGAGGTAAGCCTGTAATGAAATCCATATTAATTGCCTCCCATTTCCAAGTCAGAATCTCTATGTCCTGTAACAATCCACCAGGCTTATGATGTTCAACTTTTACCTACTGATAATTGGGGCATTGGGCTACAAACTCCGCTATATCCTTCTTCATACTATTCCACTAATAAAACTCTCTGATATCATGGTACATCTTCGTCGACCTGGATGAATAGAATACGGAAATGAGCTTCTGCCATAATCTACTAATGTAACCCTGCAACATCCGAAACATACAATCTGTCTCAATATCTCAGAACTCCATCTCTGAAAATCTCAAAGGGTGACTTTTTTTTTCTGTGAGGATGTTTCACTGTTTCGAATCAAAGAAGGATCCTTATACTGTTGTTCTTTAACCTCAGCTACTAAAGATGACATCATTGTATCCTGAACTATAACTCCCGCATCACCTGAGTCAAATAATCAAACTCTTAGGCCGGCTAACTGATGAAACTTATGAGCTAACTCTCTATTCTTGGCGTGTAAATATGACAAGATACCCATAGATCTACGATAAGAGCATCGACTACTATATTTGCCTCCTCTGTATGGTATAAAATATTAATATCATAATCTTTCAATAACTCTAACCACCGTCTTTCCCTAATTCTAACTCCTGCTGCTTGAAAATATACTGGAGACTTGTATGATTTGTTTAGATATCAACATGGACGCCGTATAAGTAACGTTTCTATATTTTAAGTGCATGAATTACTGCTGCTAACCCCAAATCGTGGGTCGGATAATTCTTTTCTTGTTTCCTCAGCTACCTCTAAGGATAGGCAATTGCGTTACCGTGCTGCATCAACACACAGCCCAACTCGAAGCTTGAGGCGCCACCATCAATGGCATAGCCCTCAGATCCATCTGGAAGTGTCAAAACTGGAGCTAAAGTCAATTTTCCCTTCAATTCCTAAAAATCCGCTAGCAAACGTCTGTCTACTGAAACTTAACTGCTTCTTAAGTCAACTTTGTCAGTGGTACTGGAGATGAGCCTCTATGAACCTCCTATATATCCTGCCAAACTCAAAAAATGACAAGCCCTTGTCGGTATTTTGGGTCTTAGCAAAACTTTACAGACCCTACCCTCTGAATGCCCTCATATAATATCATATGCCCTAGAAATGCTAAGGAGTTTAACCAAAATTCATATTTAGAGAACTTTACATACAACTCCTAATCCTGGAGGGCTCTGAGTACTGCACGCAAATGATCTGCTTGCTCCATTTTTGATTGAAAACAGGCCAGAATGTCATCGATAAATACAACCACAAACAAACTTAAAAAGGATATGATTACGCTGTTCTTCAAATCCATGAACACTGCTGGCGCATTAGGGAACCTAAAGACATAACTAGGAACTCAAGATGATCATGTTTTGCTCTGAGTGCTGCCTTCAAACTATCCTTCTCCCTGACCTTGACATAATGATAACCCAATCTCAAATCTACCTTTAAAAAAAATCTAATGCCTAAAAAATCTAATGCCTTACAATTGATCCAATGAGTCGTCAATCCTCGGAAGTGGGCACTTGTCCTATATCGCCACCCCATTCTGCTGCCTATAATTAATACACATCTTCAGTGAGTCACCTTTCTCCTTTACAAACCACACTACTGCTTTCCATGGCGAAGTACTGAGTATGATGATGCTTTTCTCGAGCAAGTCCTTTAATTTCATCTTTACTTTCTCCAACTCAACAGGGGCTATCTTATAAGGGGGAATACATATCGGCTGAGTATCTAGTAGCACATCAATTTCCCGCTCTGGCGAAATGCCTGGAAGTTCATCTGGGAGTTTTATTAATCACTGAAACAAACTAAAGAATTGGCAGTTCTGCTTCTGCTTTATGAACTCGAACTATATGATAGATGCAACCCTTCAAATTCATCTTCTTTGCCTTGAGTTGAGAGATAAAAAACTGGTTACCTAGGGAAGTAGAACGTAACAATTTTTATCCTGCCCCAACGTAAGTATGAATAGAACTAATTGATCCATACCTATAATAACGTAAAAATCGACCATCTTTAACTTTATAGGATCTGCTAACGTCTGACGATCACAACCAACTACTAAACAAACCCGATGGGTCTTTCTAGGAATAACAAACTCACCAATATACGTAGATAAAAAACAAGACTCATTCAGTAACTCTAGTGCTATGTTAAACTTTCCCATAATAAACGAAGCAACATACAACTTATCGAACCCCGAATTTACCAATACGTAAACAATATATAAACAGACTATCAATGTACCTGTCACCGCATCTGGTGAGGACTCTAAGTCCAGATGACTTGCCCATGCATGAATGCGGTCCTGAGCACTACCTAATTTAGAAGCTTAGTCTCTACCTCGGTTTTCACTTTGATTCCCTCGACTAAGCCTAGGACATCTCCTAATTAGTGTCACTGACTCTCGCACCAGATACAACCTTCCATGTTCAAATAACATAGTCCGGCATGTGTCCGGCCACACTGACTGTAATAAGACCTCATCTGAACCGAATTACTCCGACTCTAGGATTTTGATGCTCGCAACCCCTGCCATGGACCTACCTATGAGCCATGACCCGACACCGACTGTGGGGGTAACTTATCCTGCCATTCATAACTTTGCAGCCCGCTGTCACTCGGGGGTTTCCTGTAATCATCCACTACTCTTTCCCTCTTGCACCCTTTTTTATCGAAATCATGTCCTGTAAAAATTGACGAGTCCTGAATAATGGACTCCCAAGACTGCAGACTTCTTGATCCCTCAGAAGATATATGACTATCTGATATCTTGGCAAGGTGCTGAGTTTGGGAAGTCGCCGGCTGTGTCGATAACTATATTGCTCTCTCCACTTCCTGGCCGGTAGCGCCCGGTGATGGAACTGGTGGTCCAAGCAATATTGGAGCTCCTTTCAGCTCTCCTAATGTCGCTGGAGTCGGGGACACTCAAAAGGATAACTCATCCTGGTCCTTGGATGGATCTTCCTCGGTAGAGGGCATAATCTCGGACCGGTCCTCTTCTATAGAGTAAATCACACCTGATCCTATTATCATCTTAGCGCTCTGGCTGGCTGAAACTCCTCATGTCACCGACATATCTGAAATCGCAGTACATTACTAGAAATAAAATCCTATTGGTACGGCTCTAACGCACTATTTAAGATAAGAAAGAAGGACAATATTCCTAAATGCCTTGCAGCCTCCTGTTTATAAGTGTGGTGCATAACATAACATAAACAAGACCCTTCTAGACGCGGCTTGTAGACAACCCCATGATGCAACTGCTCTGATACCAATTTTGTCACGGCCTAAATTGAAGGGCCATAATAGGCACTCGGGTCCTGCCTGCCGAGCATATCTAATCATACTTTTGTATCATGATCATAGACAAGAGTGGACCCCAAGGGTCATCAAATGGAAAATTGCTAAATCATAAGAGAAATATGCTGACAAAAGGATGAGCTTAAAAAGACATACTATATGACTATGCATCAAAATATAGGACAAAGAGGTCATAGAACGTCTAACTAAACCATGACTTTCTACAAGCCTCTACTGGAGTATATGATAGAACAAGGTTGGGACAGGGCCCCGCCATACCCATATGCATATAAAAAATATCGTACCGAGACTAGACTGCAACTCCGGAACAAGTGGAGTGCTCCAATATCAGCTAAACAACAACCTACAGAGGCGGATTGTCAACCTGTCTACCTGAGCCTGCGGGCATGAAACGCAGCACCTCCAGAAAAGGGACGTCAGTACAGACAAAGTGCTGAGTATGTAAGGCATGAAAATAACATGAAAGAGACATAAAAGTGCATAGGATGAGATGAATGCAACTTTTATGTCTGAACTGCCTCTGTGGGCCAATGATATGCATAATAATTTGCATGCGTGCATGAGGTCATACACACACACACACACACACACACACACACACACACATATATATATATATATATATATATATATATATATATATGCACATATAATTCCTATAAGGCCTCTGTGGACATCGCATCGTATCATTGCGGCCTCTGTGGGTATCGTCATCATCATCATTATGTGACCAGATGATTAGGTGGTAGTGGTATATAATGTCTTCACCTTCCCCATACCCCATACATATATATAATGCATAATATACGCGTATATAACACATGATAAGAATACATCTTGAATCTGTCGGAGTGACGTAAGGTTGTTACACCTCTAAACATCGTTATGGGATAGTATTTTCATCAAGAAGAGACTGTTGACACCCAATTTCGTCCCTCCTTTATTCTATTTTTTATTTCTGCGGGCTTCTAAATTTATTGGCGAGCTAAATTTTCTTCACTATTAATATCGTTATTTTTCATTTTCACTATTACTAGCATCACTTTATCACAAATTTCAAAAGGGTTCGTCATCACTTTATTTTCGTTAAAATAATTATACTTTATCAAGTCCTTTAACTTCTACATATTAGTCATTAATTATCATAATATATATTGTACTAGTTGTCAAATTAGAAGCCCAAAAAAATAATTAATATGGAGAAGACCAAGCACATAGCCATGAGATAGCCCAATTTTCGGCCAAATTAGCAGCCCATTACCTGACTAGCCCACATTTTCAACTCACCAGCCCACATCCAAACCGACCCGACCCAGCCCATTTTCATTTTCTTCACCACCACCTAAACGAACCCTAATCAAAACAAACGCAACCCTCTTCTCTCCTCTCTCCTCCCTCTCTCCACTCTCTCTTTAACCACTCTCTCTCTCTCTCTCTCTTCCATTTCTCGCCAAAATCCATTTATCTTTAGCCATACACAGACCTTATCCACCCCATTTTAAGCAAAATCGTCCTTTTTCTGCTTTCATTTGGCAATTCTCTCGTCTCACGCTCCAAATCACAGAAAAAAATCTCCAATGACCATAATAGATTCCACCATTTCAGGAAACTCTGAATACGTCACGTGATGGTCCACAAGTTCATCCAAAATCGGCCAACGTTCACTTTGAAAATATTTTTGGATGGGATTTCGAAAAGGGTCTCAAATCCCGCCCAATTTCGAACCTCAAAAACCCTACAAATCACCTATAAATACATCGCTAATCCTTCAGCCGAATGGGAGATTTTTTTTGGTCCGTGGAATACCCCTGAAATTTCATACTACTTTGATTCACTCTTTAACATTTCTCACAGAAAAATTGCTGGGTTCTTTTCTAGCTGCCTATATTCCTCTGAAAAAATGTGGATATTCTTGAGCCATAACACTTTCGGGTAGTGATTCAAAATAACAAATCATTTTTATTCCCTTTTTGCCCCCCTGCTACTAGTTCGAATCCAAGTGTAATCAAGTTTGGGGTTCGTCAGTGTTCGAGTGTGTATTCGAGACCCCGACGACCAGTTCACTGCGCCCGCAAAAGGTAATTTCGCTTTTCTTACAGTAGTTTTATTTTTCGGTTCTGTGAAGTTATAGGATTTTTCTGAATTTGAGTGTTTGTGATTTCTCTTGGTTTTTGTTGATGCAAACATGAAGTGGCTCTCCGCCCAATTTAATTGCCATTGTCGAGTTTCATATGATTATGTTGAAGTGGGCATTTACATTCCTGTTTCTTTCTTGCTTTCTTTCATTCGGTACGTTGGTTAGAAAAGCACAATTTTGTTTTCCTTTAAACGTTAACTTAAATTTTTAAGTTCCCTGTTCACTTCCATTCTTATTAAGTCCCCGTTTGAAGTTTGATATAGCTGAGATTATTGTCTGCTTGTTTGGGTCTTCCATACGATTTTGTATTAAGTTCCATGTCTGGCTTTATGTAAAATTCATGTTCCAAAACCTTGGCGTTTTCCCTTATTTTTATGAAAGAATGAATATAGGAGTTTGTTTAGTTGCTTTTCAGTAGTACCCCTGCCTTCCCTTTTAATCTCGTTCCTTTGGAGTACATTAAGCGTAAAAAGTGGTGAATGATCTGTGAAGGGTCTAGTCAAGATTAAATTAGCTTCAAATCTGCAATGGAGATGTCTCCTTAATCATGGTTTCACAGATTTTTGTTTTCTTTCTCTTCTTGCCTAAAGATTGAAGAAGCGGTTGGCATTTTCTGTTTAGTTTGAATGAGAGGCTCGTTGCAATATTTGTTACCACACAAAGTATTAATGTACATTTTCTCAAAGTTCCATTTTGGTTAAGTTCTTATCCTTACTTCAGCTAGTCTTAAAATTTCATATTGCCAAAAAAATAGTCTTGAGTCTAAAAGGTTCAATCCGCAGTTCATTTTCGTTCGTGGCTAAACCTCTTGTAAGAATTGGTTTCTAATAACCTTGAATGTGAAATAACCTAGTCTTCTTTTTCAGTCCTTTTGTAAAAAAAAAAAAAAACAGATGGTACGAAGGACTCTCCTTACTTGCCGTTTGAAATATCATGTTGGTAGTAGTTCACTCTTTTTTTTAGATGTTCTTCTTAAGTGTTTATATGTATGGTTCAAACCTGTGTCTTCCTTTACTTTGATAGCTAAGTTTTAAAGTCAACAGCTTATGACCTTCATTTTCTCTTGTCCAGAAATCCTAAATAGGCTTTAGTTTAATGTAATCTTGACCTCCCCTTTTATGAGTTTAAATTTAAGTGTCTTTCTACCTCTTTTTTTTTATCTCTAAACCATAAAGCATTTTGTCTACTATTATCCGTGAGTAGCATCAACAATATGTGCTTGTTTGGGCATGGATTAATATATGTTAGATGACTTTATATGTGTTGAAGGAATTTATGAGTAAAATTGTTGTTTGTGCTCTTGCCCGTCTTTCTTCATTAAAATTTATTTTGAGGGTATTGTTGCCATTCCAGTTTCTTTGATTTTCTTTTTCTTTATCCTCCATAATGACTTTAATCGGGTTTTTCTTTCTAATCCTTTTCATTCTCTTTCTTTGCATGAACTGGGAATTCCGAATCCCAAACATCCTCGAGTTGCTTCGACAACCTTGCTGCCACATTAATGAGACAATGTTGCGTATCGCTGCTGTTTCTTTGTGACCAATCGCCATAACGGCTTAGGCAAACAGTTGACGTTTAAGGCCAAGCCTACTGCTTGCCATCAGCTGCTGTTATGCCTCTGTTTTTCCTCCATATTCGAACTGCCTTGGATATACAGAAGCCTTGGACCCTCGGCTGAATGTCCCATTAATTTGTTTCGTTTCATACTTGTTTCCTTTATTTGCTTGTGTGATATCTGTTGAGCATTAAGACTAAATAATCAATTTAGTTATACTGATATCAGGGAATTTAAGTTTAACGGGAATATAAGTAGAAAGGATTAATATTGTCAAGTTTTTTGAAGCAAGAGAAGAAGAAATTAAATGTTTGGCTATTATTCGTAGGAACTAGAAGGATTATTAGGAAGAAGGTGTCACACCCTAAAAATGGTAGGGCATGACGGGCACCCGACTCTCATCAGAGTCGAGCGAACCCTTAGACATTCGCTCTATTAAAACTTGTCATTTCAAAACTTTTAAGAACATAAAATTTTCCAAATAGAAATCATTATGTCTATAATGGTTATGAACACTTTCAATCAATAAGTACTTTAGACCAATCTAAATCATCTAAAATACATACTCTTTTAAAATCCATAAATGACTCAACTGATATCACTTTGTTGACATCTCGACAAACATACCACAGGACACTATCTGCAGAAGTCTCTAAGGAGTAAACTGAACATTATGAGTTAGGACAGGGCCCTGACATACCCGTAATCATACGTATCTATACATGACTCAGCATAGCTCCAGAATGAGGTGGAATTTGCCAATCCCAGCTGACGTCCAAGCATCCTAGCTATATACTTAACCTGCAAAACAATCTAGGGCTGCGGGCATGAACGCAGCGTCCCCAGGCAAAAGGACGTCAGCACGGACAATGTATTGAGTATGTAAGGTAGTAACAAATCATAATCATAATTTGATTCAGGAGAGAAGAAATCACAATCTATCTCAATACCTGCAGGCTTCGCTGGAAGAAACATAAACATATACACGAAGTCTCCAAAACAATCTTTAAGTAAATAATGCAATCTAACAAACATTCTTTAAGTAAATAATGCAATCTAACACACATGCCGCTTCCGACATATTAACAAAATGGTCCCTTCGGACAGCCGCTTCCGGCTAGTATCACAAAAGTCCCTTCGGACGGCAGCTTCCGGCATAATAATGATGGCCCCTTCGGGTAGCCCCTTCCGGCTTAATATAATGGTGGCCCCTTCGGGCAGCCGCTTCCGGCTCAATAATAATGATGGCCCCTTCGGGCAGCCGTTTCCGGCTTAATAATAATGGTGGCCCCTTCGGGCAGCCGCTTCCGGCTCAATAATAATGATGGCCCCTTCGGGCAGCCGCTTTCGGCTTAATATCACAATCATGTCACAAATATCAATACAAAGAGATGATGCTATGGAATATAAACATAAGTCGTAAATGAAATGAAATGAAATAGTAAAACCTCGCACCCCCTTCTGAGTGGTTTTGAAAATCTACATAGTAAAATCTCGCACCCCCTTCGGAGTGGTTTTGAAAATCTAAATAGTAAAATCTCGCACCCCCTTCGGAGTGATTTTGAAAATCTAACTTTATATTTCCTTTAGTATAAAACCAATTTCCTCGAAATCATTAGTAAAACCTTATACACATCTCAACTGGCACCTTATGGGTGTTCCCTTCAGAACAGAATAGGAGTATAATATCAATAAGCCATCACAAGAAATATTTAGACCTTACTCGTCTAAGAATGGAATCATATGGAGTACTTATAGAATGAATAAGAACAAGGATCATGCCAAAATGAAAGAAGGAATAGCCTTAACATACCTTTGGCGTTTATTCGTAACACAACACGTATACGTTGCCCAAAGTTTCAACCTATATTAAGACGTCAAGAATTATGGTTAAGCTACGAGGAGATTAAAACGTATTCTAACGTTAGTAACTCCTTTCTAGATGTTTAGACGACGTTTTCTTTATATGCAAACCAACTAAATACAACCAATCCAACATCAATAATCATATGTTCAATACCAACCCGGACAGCCCACATAACATTCCAAGTAGCCCACATTCACAACATTCCATAACGATTCACATACGGCTACTACATTCTCAAGTTACTCCTAATGATCCGTAGCCTTAACGTTTTCGTGTAACAACTTTACAACAACCCAAACAACGTAAATACAATATATATTCTTAACTATCATTAGTCTTTTCAATTTAAAGAAGACAACATATCCAAAAGAGTCCCTAATCAACAGCACGCCCAAAATAGTCCCTAACCAACAACATAAAGGTGCCCGGAATTCTTGCAAACGTTTACGAACATACCAAGCAAACCACATATTATTCTTACACATTATTTCATGTCTTCTTTTCATATAATTTCAGTAAAATACGACCAGCAGTCACACGATAAATATATCACCAAATTCGTACGCAAATAGCTAAATTGTCGACACTATAACCTTACAACAACCTATAAACAATTTTAGTTCCAACTCTAACCATTAAATACCTTCATTCCCATCATAAAATTAATGACAACAACCATCAAAATACCAAGTAAAATCAGTTCACTATCTTCCACAAAAACAGTCCACTACACGACCATACTTCAACAAAACAACAACATGTTCATATCAACACAACTTCACCTTTAACCTTCCAATTCTTTTCATTCTTTTTGCCATGCAATCTAGGATAGCAACAACCATAATTACTAAATAAAATCAGTCCATTATCCCACACCAAACAGTCCCCTACGGCTTCAACAAGGCCTCAATATCAACACACACACAATTTCATACATGCAATTCACATTTACACATGCACAACATATCCAAATCACCTCTAAAACAGCCCCTTCGGCTATAACCATATTTCAACACCAACATTCATAATTTCATACATGCAATGTACATTTACATATTCACAACACCTCAAAATTCGTCCTAAAACATTCCACACGGTTCAACTTCATCATTAAACACATAGAAAATGATCAACTCTTACCTTAACAAGTTGGCTTCTTAACTTTGCTAGAATTTTGTGAAATGAACTAATACTTGTTCTTGTTGCTCCAATGGATACTCCACATTGCTATGCACCTTCTCAAGGGTTGAAACACCTTGGAAAATAATTTTTTTGAATAAAAAATGGAGAGCTCAAATATGGCCGTGAGCTTAAAAGAGCTTGTATGGCATGCTTATGGTTTCTCCTAACTTGAAACTTAATGGTGAATGTGTAGAACACTTTAGGGGTTTAATGGTGAGAAAAAATATGGAGGGGCTGGCCGTTTTTGGTGGTGGAGCTGCCATGGCCGTGGCTCTCTTTCTCTATTTGGTGAAGATGAGAGCTTCTCTCTCTTGTTCAATTTCTGGGATTGGGAAAATGAGTTGGCATGCAACTTTGGTCAACAAGGAGACCATTTTGCTGCCCAAGAGGGTCTTACACGTTCCCCCAACTAAGCATGGGAAAAAAAAACTGATTTTGTCATGTGTTTGTGGGGCCCACACGGCTACTAGTGAAAAATTTGTGAACATTTAAGTCTTAATCCCCACTCATCCCAACTTGCATCATCCATATATCCTTATCCTGATATCATTTTGACGAGCGGTTTGTTGCGTTGCAAACTAGACTCGATGAACTTCATTTTAGGATTTTGAAACACCTTAAAACTCCTTATATACTGGGAGATATGCCTCCTACAATATAAGCTACAATCGGGTCCGAGCTTTTTCTGAAGTTGTTCCGATTCATTTCATTTAACTTCTAATCCTCTTACAACCTCATGTAACCTCTTATACATACATATACACACTCATATACATCCATAAAAATCCATATACGCGTCTCAAAGGGTCCGTAGAATCTCAATAACCTTAAACATAACTAGAGAACTCACAAAGCTTCGACGAAACTCCAATCGCAAAAGTATATTCATATCCTTTGTCCATCTTCTATATCATTAATAATAATCTCAAATACTTTAAAAGGTCACTAAAATTACCTTATATACATACTCATAATGTGATTTCAAATCCTTTAGGTTACCATGTCACCTCGGGATACTTAAGGCAACCATATATATAACGATATTCTTATTAACTCGATTAACTTTCCTTGAACCTTCTTAACTCATTCTTTTTTGTCTTAATTCAAGTAGCACGGATTTTTATGGAGTGTAACAGAAGTTTCAACGGTCTGAAAGAGGTTTGATGTTGTCAGCAAAGGGTTAAACCCCCCACAACATTTTAATATCGTCAATTGGCTTCAAATGTAAAGCTAGTCACGGTTAACTAGTAATTACCTCTTGTTTTAGATTAACCAATTATTTTATACATTATTACATCACTTTAGCCCTCTTTCAAAACTTGAAATATGTGCTTGTTAAAACAACCTTTGCATAGTTTATATTGAACTAATAAATCTTTCATAAACCCCACTTTTGAATAGCATTTAGAGCCTGCTTTCATGCATATTATTATACAAGCCTTATTCTTAATAACATTATTATATTTTCCTCTAAAACCTTAGCAATACTTATAAGAATATTTTCTTAAATAAAACATTACATCTACATTCTTAGCCTAATTAATTCACTTAAGTACGGTCGGTTAACCATTATTAATGGAATCTTAGAAGATGCCTAATACCTTCCCTCTAGATTAGTTGAACCCTTATCTAGAATCTTATGTTTCGTAGACTTTAAACGGAGTTAACTTTAAAAAGTAACTTTAATGAACTTTAGGTGTCCTAATTCACCGTAAATAATTAGGTGGTGACTCCCAACTTTAAATAACTCCGGAATTACCGGGGATGTTGTAAACTATTTTGACTCCGGTTAAAATAGGGTATAACAGAGACTCTATGAATCATACTGAATCTGGAGAAAGATTACTGAAAATAAAATTCGAGAATAGGTATTCCAAGGTACACATCAAACAATCCAATATACGCTTAGTATACAACACTTTATACATTTTTTCTTTATTTATCCATCTAGAAAAACCATAACAACGTGACAATGACGTCAATTAAAACTAAATTACAAGGAAATCATTCCAATAACACCATAATAAGATGATAAAAATCAGTCCACAACTCAACTTATAGTTTCATAGCAAGTTTGAGCTTTTCTTTTCATGATATCCATCTTTAACTACTAGGTTAAGGCTTAATAACCTAATAACATGAAGATACAAATGGAATCTTACCTCCAGAGCTTAAGAACAACTCAAATCCAAGGTTACTTCACCCTTAAGTTCCTTTCACAACTGCCACAAGAAGCAATACTAGAATCCGAGGCACAATCTGAGGCTTCCATCACTTAAAACTCACTTTTGATCTTTGATTTATCTCGAGTTTACCTAGGAAATGTTTGAGAGTGTTTTTAAGGGTCTCTAGGGTATGTTGGTGATCAGAAATGAAGGAGAAACGAGCTTGGAACTATTTAAACACTTCAAATTATTTACACAACCTCAATTGGACGCTCTCCATGAACGGGCGTACTTCCATGTACGTCCTGTATTTGGACCCTCAAAATTCTAATAATCTACCAACTTTTGAAAAATGAGGTACGGGACGTACATTTTTGTATGAACCGTACCCAATTCTGTACTTCTTAGATTTGCAGTCTGCCAATTGCATTGGAAAGGAAACCCTCAGAACTTGAATTTACATAGTTTATGCATTCCATAACTCCTCATGTGCTAGAAGATATACCTCCCTAAATTTGACCAAAATCCTATCCATAATTTTGCCAAGTTTTTCCCGTTTTTCCACAAACTTGTCCCCGAAACCTTTAAATACTTACTTAACACTTGTTAAAGGTCTTTCTTAACCTTATAGGAGTTCCATGACCTCTTCGGCTTACTTTATTTTACTTACAGCACAAACGATGCAAAAATTTAGAAGGTGTAACAATAAGAAGATGCTTTGCATTAAAAATTTTCACATCTTCTTCCAGTTCTTGATATGCCATCAGCTGAAATGTTCTATTACTCCTCCAACACACAATTTATCTCTTTTTTAAAGCATGTATCGAGCTTTAGACAAGAAGTACACATCTTTCCTGTTATCTCAAAGTCTTGCGCAGTCTCACCAAATCGTTTGCACCTTGAAAGGAATTAATTTTTAAAGTTGAACTCCAAATCTGCGTTTTCTTCTCTCAACACTGTGCAGTCTCACGGAGAACTCCATATCATTGGATTAGAGTGTCCAAATAATGAGTGAATTTATTTTGTAGAAAGTAGACCCCAAAGTCTAAAACATATCCAAAAATCAAAGAGAAACTCCTTCTGGATTGTATGAAAATTAATCTCTAAAGTCGAGTTATGGATCTGCGGTTGTTTTTTCCAGCACTGTGCAGTCTCACTGAAAACTCCATATCTTGATATTGGAGTGTCCAAATGGTGAGAGGCTTGATGCTAAGGACACTATACTTTGAAGGCTACAACATATCCAAAAGTCAGATACAAAATCTTTCTGGATTGACAGATATTACTTTTTGAAGTCAGTGACATAATCTGGCATGCTTGACTTTGGACAACATTTATGGGCACTGTTTTTTTTTTTTTTGTATCATCATTTTTGTAAGTCTGCACGAGGGTGTAAATGGTTTCTATTTCAAACAGAGATGATTCACACGATGTCATAACCTGCTCTGGAAGCCACGAAGATCAAACAAAATCCCTATGGCGCTGGAAGGAACTTCATAGTTCATCATCGTTGATTGGCAAGGAACTACTTGGAGTGTCGTCGGTCAGAGTTTGATGAAACATATTTCATTACTCTATCTGGCTTTAGCAAGAGGAGACTTAGTACATCCTTATTTGGTGGTTTTGTTTTAATTTTGCGAAGAACAACTTAGTGTTTCCTCCTTTCTTGCGGCGTTGATAGAGAATACTTGGAGTAACCTTTTCCCACCTTGGGGAGAAAACTCATGGAGAATCTTATCAATGAGACTTTGCGGAAGAAACATATATGACGTCATCTTCTCACAATTTTGTGAAGGCATAGGGAGAATGACTCATACTTTAACCTTTGGCATTGACAACCTCTTCTTTTGACTTAGTGAAGAATTGTAAAGAGCAAGCGTCCTTCTCGCGGCTGGAGTGTTTCATCCTTCAAGGTTTGGTGGAGAATTATAGTGACATAATGTTCATCATCCCGCACTGAAGCATTATGGCATCGTCATTGTGGATTTCATTTTTTTTTTTGTTTGCAGGTTTACGAACGAGCACAAATAGTCTCAATATCAGACCAAGAAGAAGTCTACATGATAGGTAAAGAACCACTTGGTCTGACCACCATTTGAGTATTTTTTGCAGAAAAAACTTGAAGCCTCCAATATCGTTGCGATGTTTGTAGAACAATTACATGGTGCATCTCATCCTTGCGGCTTAGAGAGATTGAACTTTGGTGTAGTCCCTTTCCAACCTTGGCGAGAAAGTTAATGGTGCATCTCCCTCTTCAGCTTGGCGAGAGAGACACTTGAAGTACCTTATTTTTTTTTTTGCAGCTATGACAAGCAAATGCACGAACTAAGTAGATGTGGCCCCAGACACAGTGAGTAGACCCATTGATGCAGAAAGATCCATCTACTGTGAAGAAGTTGATGTAAGAAGATTATCATGGAAAATCACTCTACCCTCTAAAGTTATAGAAACTTGTCTTTAGATTCTTTAACAGTGTGAAAAGCACCAACAGAAACCTCGTGCAAGCAACATTTCTTTGGCTTCGCGGAAAGGGATGAGTTTTTTTGTTTACTCATCTAATTGCACTTAGAATGTCACGACCTAAATTCGGGTTCGTGCGGGCACCTACCTTTCCATCTAAGTAGGCGAACCCTCTCATTTATATAACGTTTCAATCCCACAACACTCCATTAAAAGTGTTTGATAATTAAGAAATATAGAGGAATTTTATTTATAAATATTCAATAACACAAGGTGTAAAGGTTTACAACAACACCAATTTACGGACTCGATACGACTTCTCATGACCTGATCTAGACTAGTACAAAAGCGACTATTGACTCGGATTTCCATTACATTCTACGACGTCCCGAATGAAGTGGGAGGAGGCCTTCCAGATAGGCACCGTGAGTTCCTCTTCACATCAATCAAATACCTGAAACAATCTACACCCTAATAGGGTGTAGCAAGTGCAATATCAGTACAAACACGCGTACTGAGTAAGTATCATAGACCGACAATGGTTAGTAATACACATTGGTGAAAAATTCACGAATAATGATGACAATCACTAAACCAAATCACATATCCATATATAGTTCATCACAATGATTATATGCCTTAGGCCACAACTACTCTCTAATGAGTTATAAGTCAACCAATTTCCTACACAGATTCTCAGCATATATGTAATTCTTAAGTCACACGTTTGTGTTTAGGGGCGAGCTCATCGTTACCACGTCTCTTTATCCTACCTCGCTTAGAACAACTTATGACTAATTTTAGGTTAATTTAATAGGCACAAGTCAACAATATAATTCACGGATAATCGAGTCCAAATGTTCGTCATTGCCTATGTAAAACATCTAAACCAATATGATAAGTCTGAGTATATCCGATCTAATGCAATCACCACAATAGAATCATCACAATCCAATCATCACAACAGAATCATCAGGTCGTAATGCAGTGCGGTGCAATAATAGTATGAATATGATGGCATGCCATGCAAATGAGGTGTCCACATGTACTCCGGATGGAAATATCGATGTCTCGGTAGTACAACCCAGCGTGACTCGCGAAGTCTAAGTGTCACCCGTCCCGGATCTTTGCCCTATAAACAGACGGGACCCTAGCTAATTGCTCACAGGGGGAGTCTTACTGGCACCACCCTGGGAGAACCGCAAAGTCCATGCACTAACAACGGTTTCGGGATAACATCGGAATCGGCCATGCAACAATGATGCCCGAAATAGCTCATCGGACATTGACCTCTTCACAGCCACTCAAATAAAAGAGTATGTCAAATATCAGTTTCACACAATCAACGATATCGGAATTGAGCCTCAGATATCGGTCTTCTCACAATCACTCAAGTAAAAGAGTTTATCAATTATCAGTTTTATAAAATCAATGATTTCGGAATATATCTTCGGACATCGTCCTTTTCACAATCACTCAAGTAAAAGATTTTATCAAATATCAGTTTCACTCAATTAACGATACCGGATCAACACCGGGTATCGTCCATGCATGAATATGAGAGAATGCGTGCAGTGCATATACCAATCATTAACAATCAGGTTTGTTATCACAAGTACCACAACAAGGTACGCCAACAACGTATCACATCACAATGCCAACAGTGGATATGCCAACATATATTAAGAGCCCGTTTGGATTGGCTTACAAGTTGCTTATAAGTTGCTTATAAGTTGTTTTCAGCGTTTTTGAGTGTTTGGCTGGCCAGCTTAAAGTCATTTTGTGCTTAAAATAAGCTAAAAAAAAATAATTGGGCCCATTTAACTTAGCTTATCTAAAGCAGCTTATAAGCTGAAAACAGCTTATAAGCCAAAAAAATAAGTTAGACTAACTTAACTTATTTTTTTTAGCAGCTTATAGGCATAAGCCCATCCAAACAGGCTCCAAGTCAAGTACCAATAGTGGGTACACCAACATATATCAATAACTCAAGTACCAACAGTGGGTACACCAACATATATCGAGTACAAATACTGACAACAGGTATGTCAATTCTATCCGAATCAAGATGACAAAACAAAATTCGATATCTACCAACTATACATGGCATCAAGCTAACACAATTGAACAATCAAGCACACATAACAGGATGGCTAGTCTCAACACACATCAGGTCAATTAATTGATATACGGTATTACCATTTCCCTCAATAAGCATATTTGTTTGGGATAAGAATCTCACCCTACACTTAAGTCATTCGACACAATTTAACTAGGACATCAATCACTACCATGATACATTTTACCATCCCATCTAGCATTTAGATTCACTAAACTAATCACATATTATCGGAAGTTTTCATCGATAGGCACAATTTGATTCCGTCCGCTACTCCCAAGTTACATAAATCACCGATAATCAACAAAAACCACATAAATACCTAAGGAGTCTACAGGCCACAAGCCCGAACAAACAAGTCACACACAACAATACCATCCTAGGATTCCATCCCAAATCTTCGATTTCCTATACATGCACTCTTCGTTTCTTCTAACACAACAATATGGAAAACTAACTAGAGTCTACCGAAAGGAAGCCATAACCTACCTCATGGCCGAGCGGGTGCCACAAACATCCAATGACGCTTCAATCAAATCACCACTGCGTAATCCACATGAAAAAGCTTGGAGAAACCCACGAGACCCGAGAGTAGAATTCACCATTAGTTTCCTTTTCAAGGACTTCGAAATTGCTAAGGTAGATACGGAAATTTATTCTACCTATAAATTCACTTTCACAATGCTAGATGATCAATCAACCTTCTTTTTTGACTTTGTGACACTATTTCAAGTCACTAGCTATGTCAAATTGCCATTTTTGGCTTATCTTTGAGAAATCCATTTTTAAGATCCCAGTAGAGACCTATATGTACTTTAATGGGGTAAATGAAGGATAAGGTTGGGAACCACGTTAGGATAATAAGCAAAGGAAAATACTCCAAGGACTTTTATATAAAAAAGAACAAGGATTCATCTTTTTGGAACTTAAGAGCTTCGAGATACCTATTTGTGATTCTAGACAAGAACCTTTAATGAAAATCAATGCTAGGAGGAATGAGTGGAAGGAGTTAGGGGGGTAACCTTCCTCAAGGAAGTATTATTTTTTGCTCCAAAATTGCTCCAAAGGCGGCTGGACCCTTTAGGGTTTGGAAAAATGAAGCCAAATCCTGAAATATCACTTAAATAGGTGGAATCACTGTTCGTGACCTCTGAGGCGGTCTCACCATTGCTTCAGCGGTATGGCTTCTGCGTCAAAGGGACCGCTAGGGCGGTCAATGAGGATTCTCTACAATGGTGCTTTTGCGGCTTCTAAGCTGCAACTGCGGCACCGTTGGGGCGGCCTGGATGGCGCTACAGCGGCAAAACTAGGCTTGAGGGGCCCGGATCTAATTCTTCGCTCGCAACTCTTACGATTTCCCGATCAAGTTAACAATTCCTAAGTTGAAAGGGAAGGTTCAAGCATGTCTCCAAGAGCCAGAGCCACAAATATTTCAAAATTCACCGTAACGACGGAACGGGTCGTTACATAGAAGAAAATTCTAAATTGTCTACATACCTGAACAAAAAGGATCAAGTAATTACATAGTTCATAAAGATTTTTTTTTTGGGTTCTTTTTTTTTATGCAGGTTATACTTATGCATCATGTAGTGTTGAAATGTGCAGTTTAAGCTCGTGCGAAAAAGAGCATCGCAACTTGCAATTTAGTCTCATGGATAGAGTTCCATATCTACTTGCAATTTAAGCTCGTGCGTCGACGAGCGTTGTGATGTGCAGTTTAAGCTCGTGCATCGGGGAGTAGTTTGGGAAAGAACTCCAATAGTGTAACTGTCACGCCTCGAACCATGGCCTGGACGTAACACGGCACTCGGTGCCTGACTACATGTGACCGAGCGAACCACATGACTTGCTGAATCATCATGATGCATAACATAAGCGGAATATAACGTGAATGCATGATGAGCCTTTGTAAAACGTAATAAATCATAATACTTAATAAAGTACTTGTTTAAACATGAATGAGCCAAAATGGCTATATGACTCCAAATGTCTGACATAACATAACTGACTGGTCTAGTCTATGAAACCTCTATCATGAGTCTAACTGAAAAACATATTTACTGGGACAAGGCCCCCAGCATACCTTTACATGCAACACTAAATAAAGAAATACAATGTCTAAACCCCGAATGAGATGGGGCTCACCAATAAGCTGGTCCGAGCAAATCCTAATGATCAGAAGCGTCGTCCTATAAATCCGTACCTGCATCGTGAAATACAGGCCCCCGGGCAATAAAAGGGGACGTCAGCACATTGAATGTACTGGTATGTAAAGCAACCGGAAGAAACAACATGGGACATGGAATAACATGGTGAGAACTGAAACTGAAAACTTGGACATGAACATGAGCATGAGCATGAGTACATATATGTATACATAACATGAGTAAAACATGATAAGTGGGGAGAGCATTTCATAAACCGACACATGATATCACCACGTGGATACATGGAGTCTGGTACCTCGCCGGACCAGCAGAGCCCCTATACCTTGCCAGGGTATAAGGTAATAACGTACCTGATGAAACCATTCAGTGTGAAATTAAGGTATTGTCCTAACTGGCGGAGCGATCCTTGTCCTATGGTGGCTACATAGTTTCAGGCTATCTGAGCCTTCTCGGTAATTCGTGCAACTCCCAAAAACATGAACATAATATAGTTGGCTAAGAAGCCCATGACTTTCGTGAATTTACTTGTACTTGTCTTGAAATCATGATTTCACGAAATAACTTGTAAACATGTTTTCATGAAATAACTTGTAAACATGTACTTGATCATGAGAAATACAATAGTTCATAATCATATATTTGTAGTTGACTTGAAAACATACTTGTAATTTGTAAAAATAAAATTTACAATTTCATATGAACATAATGAGAACACATGAGGAAGAATTCATGATTCATGGATTAAGCTAGGAATCCTAATGTCCGTAATGGAAGATTAGGAATACAATAACGAATATAGATACGAAATTCATATACATACATACATAATTACGGGCTACCAATATGTTGGGTTTAATGCCCTAAGATTTGAACTTCATAGATTTTACGAAACGGATCATGGGGAAGAACGTAGAGATTCCCACATGTGGATGGAAATTCTACATACCTTAACCTCCCGCTTTTGAGTGTATCACAATGTCCTACATACCTTTTGAGCGTATCACAATGTCCTTCAATCCCTTCAACTTCAATCTATAGCAATACAAGTCATAGGGATTCTATATTAGCAACAATATCCATGTTTTGTTCATCTAAGCATTTTATCAAACACTTAGTGGGCATGAAGCTCTATAACCCTCATTAATGGTGTTTTCTTCACCAAATCCCCATTCTTTTACTTCGAGCTAATTCTACCATCTCAATTAGGTGTAATTAACATCATTCTTCATCACCCATATGAATACAACAATCCCAAGTCAACAATCCAACAACTCTAGCATAGTTCATATAATTCTCTTCATCAAACCCAATTATTATTCTCCCAAGAATTCATCAATTCACAACCATAAATTATTAGGGAGTAGAAACATTACCTTTTTGGGTAGTCACCACGAAATCAACACCCCCAAGTCCGATCTATAGCTTAAAATGACGGCAACAACTTGTACTACACTTTATCCTTCACGAGCTTTGGGATTCGGGGCCTTACTTGGTTGATTCTATACTTTCTCCTTCTAGATATCCTCTCTCTCACTTTCTCTCTCTAAGATCTGAAATTATGGAGAAAAATGGGGCTGCTAGGGTTTTATTTTCTTTATATACCAAGGGGAAATGGGTTTAACCCAACTTGAAAATGGATTGGGACCTTTCTGTCTTAAAATGTCCATATCTCCCTAACTCGATGTCACCTGTGAACCCACAACCTATGGTTGCAAAGGTATTTCAATTATCTACAACTTTCGTTCTTTGAGTTTTTCCAAATTCTCAAGTTACGATAGGGTTATGGCTTCCCGAAGTCAGGTGACCCGAAACTTAATTGCGGACCAAGATACGCCCATGTTATGTTCCCGTAACACAAGGGATGGACCGTAACTTGGGGTCGTACCTTGGTGAAAATTTCCAGTAAGGTTCTGGAAATTTTCCCTGTGTTACGGTCCACTGTTACGGTCCGTAACACGAAGTACGACCCGTAACACGAAGGACGGACCGTATCTTGGTACCGTATCTTGGAGGAAATTTCCAGTGAGGTTCTGGAAATTTTCTCTGTGTTACGGCTCACTGTTACGGCCTGTAACACGAGTTACGGTCCGTAACGTCACCGTAACGCAGACGAATTTTCCAGCGAACAGGCTTCAGTAAAATGGGCATAACTCTTTGAAAAGATGTCCGTTTAATCCCCATAATATACCGTTGGAAATCTATTTAATAGGGCTACAACTTTCATCAAGGAAGTTCTTCCAGATTCGCAACGGATCGAGGAGTTATCGCTGCCCGAAATAGGCCTATCAACCCACTAGAACTCTAATGATATAAGCTTAAACTCAGCTCCAAGATGCGGGGTGTTACAGTAACTGGATTTTGAACCCTTTGTTATGAAGCATTGTTGCACTAACTCTTGACGTCGGACTTTATGCTTCTCCAGGTTTGCAGATAATTTGTGGTTGCTTTTGCCTTTGGGATCTGGTGCTTCAAATTTTTTTGATGCTTATGTCTTTTGTGAGAAACCAATGTCCATGTTTCACCACCCTTTTATTGGAGTAGCCATTGACCTTGGAAGTGTTTGGAGTTTCCTTTAATGCGAGAACTTCAACTGGTTCAGAGCTCCCAAATTGCAGCATGATTGTTCCTTGTGCAATATTTGGAGATGCAATAGAAAGCGTATATCTTTTAGTTTCTTGCTTAGGACTTTTCCTGTTGTGAAGATAAACACTAGTATGATTTGCCTCAGCAATGTCTTCATCGTCAATGATTACTTTTCCATTTCTAACCAACATGATGATCTTCTGTTTCAAGATGAATTTTTTTTTTCTGTTGGATGGTCGATGATTGCGATGAAATTTGCAACACTTGGGATCGTTGACTTTGATAACTTCATCAGGTCGCTTTGATGGAGGAATTTTAATGACCTTCTTGGTCAGCAACTCATCAATAATTGAAGGGACATTAGAGTTTGGAAAAGGGGAAGCTTTTGCTTCTAACTCCTTCAACATCGGATGTCACTTTTCTTCTAGAGGATGATGACTTGTGTCTTTTTCCTTTTTTTTTGTAGCAGAAACTTTTACAAATGTTTCTCCAACCATCATGGTATTTTCAGTTTGGTGCTTTGATAGATGCTTTATTTTTTTCTTCATTCCTTGGAATTAAAACTAGTGAAGTCTTTCCATGAGTCGCAATGCTCAACTCCATGCCATGTGCTAGCATATCCAATTCTTTAAAAGTTCATTTTCATGTTGCTCCCAACTATCAATTGATTCTTGCACAAAATCAGTATACTAATCAAAGGCGTTTCCCTTCAGCGAGCGAACAAATTGTTTAACAAGCAGATTACCATATGTACAAGTATTGCTACAAGTCTCCACAAAATGTGCAACATGTTGTCTTGGGTTTCCCTTGCCGCAATTGATATCTAATCGGCATAAGTAGACAATCAATTCGCATGGTATACGATTTAGAATAGTACAATGAGCTTTGTGATGGTCCATCATATTAAGCCCTAATGGTGCTTGTTATTATATCTTGCAGTTGTTGGATAGATAACGTCACAACCGAAGCAACTTGATTTTCACTTTGAGCGTTGGGGAACTTGGTAGCAAATTCAACCTTTTTTTCTTGTAGTGTTGGGTTGTGGCTTGACTCGCTAGGGCTATAGAGTTCTAACTTGTTCATCAGCTGGGCTATTTGAAGATCTTTGTCCTCCACAGATTCCCTCAACGCCTCAATAGTTTACATCATTGCTACGAGTTGTTCCTCTGCTTCGGTTGCTTTGATCATCATGACACTCACCACGTTAGACATTGAAGAATCCACCAAGTCCTCATATTCTTAAAAGTTAGAGCATGCTTGAGAAACTTCTCCAGAAGACAAAAATGAGGTGTTGCCCCCAAATCTTGCAGTCATCATTGTCGGTTTGTTCTTGTCTAACGCCTCCAAGGAGACGAAAATATTTTGATCCCTCCAAACCACCAACTTTGAACATTCTAGGATTTATTGGGAAAGCAACAACAATAACACCGGTGGATGGAACATCAAAGCTTTTCTCTGAGGCCATCACAACAGTAGATCTGTGAATTTGCATATTTGATTTTCGAGATGAAGAGCTGAAGGGAAAAGCTTGTACCACTGGCATGCCAAAAATTTATTTGTGATAAAATTTGTTAGCAGAAAATAAATAACTGTAATCACAAAACAACTATGAGAGAAAAACATTTTATTGATATTTTGTGAGTACAACTCTGGATGTATTCTTTGATTCTAGTGTCTGTGTTGTTTTGATTGGAGAGCCAATGTAACATATTTCTTGGAGGAAGGATGAACTTTTGTTGATGTGTTGAATCTTAGAAGAACTTTGAGAAATAATTTGGATTGTTCTTGAGGGAAGACATCTCTCGAACTCTCCTTCTTGTTGAAGACCTTTGGAGAAGACTTAAGTAGATGTCGTTGCTCTCTTTTGCCTCTAGTCAAGATGTCTTTAAAAGGGAATGTGTGACCCCTTTATATAGGTGTGAACTGAGCTTGAGGGTATTTTGGTCTCCAAGTAAGTCTAGCGGACCTTGGGCTAGAAAGATGTGGGTTGGGCTCGTCTTGTAGAGGCCAAATTTAATGGACAAACCCAGACGTAATTTGGATTTCATTCAAGTCAGCTAACTTTGACTTTAATAATTAATCCGACTTTATTGACCAAAATTTGACTTGGACAACATGAACTTAGAACTTAATCCAAAATTTGTATGGATTAATTCAACTAAAATTTTGATGTCTACAACATGTTCCTAATGTTTGAACTAATTTGATTTCTATGGGATTATCAGGAAAAGGTGGGTGAAAATTTCATTAGAATTTGATAAAATAGTGTCAACCAAAAGCAACATTTTTTTGGGCGATGAGTATTGTAATCATGATTTATCTATGCCTGATAATTTGCAAGATGAAGATGTTAATACTTTATTTACTCGATTGATTCATATGACTTATGACATGTTGGACTTGAAAATGTTAGTTTTTTCTTATATTAAGAAAATGCAAATCTTTTTTCTTATGTTGAAAAAGGAAAATTGATGCATCAAATATTCATGTCTAGATTTACTATTTTAATATTATATTAATGAGGCATTACTATGTTAGTTAATTTTAAACAACTGAACGTTGATTTTGCATATTTTTGTTATCCATAACAACTGTTCATTATGGGACTTGAGTAAAATATTGTATCAGTTAATAGTCATTATATTAATATAATTTTCGGTGTCTGTTTAGTGCTTGTTTGTAACAGACCTTAAACCTTAACTTTGAATTCTATGGTGAAAAATTATTGGAATTCAATGCTAACGTTTGATTATTTGAATAGTACTCTTTGATAGACTTTTATTATACTTTAATATGAGAACGTTCTTTTTGTTATAAAATGAAGCTAAAAGAGTAATAATATTAAAGGATGAAAACTATAAACATAGAGTGACAAAGAGGAGAGATTTTATTATTCTTCCAAAATGTGTTTTAAGTACATAACATATGAAAACTTATGCCTCTATTTATAGTGCTACATATGCATTCAATATATGAGATAATGGAAGAACCATTAATATGGTGGAAGATAATGGAAGAAGCATTATATTTGTGTAGTGGACATCCATTCTATATTTCATAACACTCCCCCTTGGATGTCCATAGATGATGTGTATCGTTAAAAACCTTATTAGAAAAAACCCTGTGGGAAAAAAGCCTCAATGAAGGAAAAAGAGTACACATATCTAGTAATACGCTTTGAAAGTTGCCTCATTAAAAACCTTACCAAGAAAACCCAATGGGACAAAACTTGGTTAAGGAAAAAAGAGTACAATGCGTATTTCACTCCCCCTGACGAAGACCAATATTCAGATGTCGGAGTCTTCGCATTCCAATCTTGATTAACATCTTCTCAAGAGTTGAAGTTGGCAAAGATTTGGTGAACAAATCTGCAGGATTGTCACTTGAACGAATTTGTTGCACATCAATATCACCTTTCTTCTGGAGATCATGTGTGAAAAATAACTTTGGTGAAATGTGCTTCGTTCTATCTCCTTTTATAAATCCTCCTTTTAATTGAGCTATGCATGCAGCATTATCTTCATATAATACTGTGGGTAATTTTGTATCACACTTCAAGCCACATCTTTATCTGATGAAATGTATCACTGATCTCAACCACACACATTCTCTACTTGCTTCATGAATAGTTATTATCTCAGCATGATTCGAAGAAATAGCAACAATGGACTGCTGTGTGGATCGCCATGATATAGCAGTACCTCCGCATGTAAACAGATAGTCTGTTTGAGATCGAGCTTTATGTGGATCAGATAAATAACCTGCATCTGCATAACCAACAATATATGTACTACCTTTGTTAGTATAAAACAGACCCATATCGCTAGTTCCCTTCAGATATCGCAATATATGCTTAACTCCGTTCCAATGTCTTCGTGTAGGAGAAGAGCTATATCTTGCTAGAAAATTAACAGAGAACGCTATGTCAGGTCTTGTAGCGTTAGCAAGATACATAAGTGCACCAATTGCACTAAGATATGGTACTTCAGGACCAAGAAGCTCTTCATTTTCTTTTTGAGGTCGGAACGGATCTTTACTCACTTCAAGTGAGCGACCAATCATTGGAGTACTTAAAGGATGCGCATTGTCCATGTAAAATCGTTTTAAAACCTTTTCGGTAGAAGCAGATTGATGGATAAAGATCCCATCTGTCAAATGTTCAATCTGCAAACCAAGACAAAGTTTTGCTTTTCCCAAATCTTTCATCTCAAATGTTTTCTTTAAATATTCAATCGCCTTTTGGAGCTCTTCTGGAGTTCCAATTAGGTTTATGTCATCAACATAAATAGCGATTATAACGAACTCTGATTTTGTTTTCTTAATAAAAACACATGGACAAATGGCATCATTTATATAACCTTCTTTTACCAAGTATTCACTGAGGCGATTGTACCACATGCACCCTGATTGTTTTAGACCACACAACGATTTTTGTAATCTGATTGAATACATCTCCCGAGACTTTGACTTAATTGCTTCAGGCATTTTAAATCCTTCAGGAATTTTCATATAGACTTCATTATCAAGTGAGCCATAAAGTTAAGCTGTAACCACATCCATCAGATGTATTTCAAGGTTTTCATGTACAGCTAAACTGATGAGATATCGAAATGTTATGCCATAGATAATGGGTGAATATGTTTCTTCATAGTCGGTACCGGGTCGTTGAGAGAATCCTTGTGCAACAAGGCGTTCCTTGTATCTCACAATTTCATTTCTCTCATTCCTTTTTAGCACAAAAACCCATTTATGGCCAATTGGTTTTACACCATTAGGCGTTTGGACTACAGGTCCAAAAACCTCACGTTTGGCAAGTGAATTCAATTCTGATTGAACTGCCTCTTGCCATTTTGGCCAATCATATCTTCGTCGACATTCTTCGACAGATTGGGGTTCCTGATCGTCAATGTCTTTCATAATATTTAGTGCAACATTATATGCAAAAACATTATCCACCATAATCTTCGATCGATTCAAATTTATCCCATCACCAGAAGAACTCAAAGATAGTTCTTTATTTACTTGAGTCTCGGGTTCCCTAATATCTTCAGGAGTATCAGGATTAGTTAGATCTTGAATATCTTCATGATATTCTTTCATAGTATCATTTTGATCATTTTTCGTGTTTCTTTTTCTAGGATTTTTATCCTTAGAACCCAATGGCCTACCACGCTTCAGGCGTGCATGAGATTCAGAGGCTATGACACTAGTATATTTTCCCTTTGGGACATCAATTCGGATAGGCACATTCTCTGCAGAGATATGTGACTTAGTTATCCTTTTCAAATCAGTAAATGCGTCTAGCATTTGATTTGCTATTTTTTGCAAGTGAATGACCTTCTGAATCTCCTGTTCACATATAGGAGCACGTGGATCAAAATGAGATAGTGATGGAACTTTCCACACAATTTCTCTTTTGATTTCTTTTCTCTCTCCCCCTAATTGTGGAAAATTTATTTCATCAAATCGACAATCTGCAAATCGGGCAGTGAATAAATCTCCCGTCAATTGCTCAAGATAGCGAATAATAGAGGGTGATTCAAACCCAACATATATACCTAACCTTCTTTGGGGGCCCATCTTAGTACGCTGTGGTGGTGCTACAGGCACATATACAGCACAACCAAAGATTCGGAGATGAGCAATATTTTGTTCATGACCAAATACTAATTGTGACGGGGAATATTTATTATAATGAGTCGGTCTGAGACGAATAAGAGATGCTGCATGTAAGATAGCATGTCCCCAGACGGTAGTGGGCAACTGTGTTTTCATAAGTAGTGGTCTTGCTATCAATTGTAGTCGTTTAATAAATGACTCAGCAAGGCCATTTTGGGTATGAACATGTGCTACAGGATGTTCAACTTTTATCCCAACTGATAAACAATAATCATCAAAAGATTGAGACGTAAATTCTCTGGCATTATCGAGGCGTATAGCCTTAATGGGATAATCCGGACACTGTGCCCTTAAGCGTATTATTTGTGCCAATAATTTCGCAAACGCCAGGTTTCGAGACGATAGGAGGCACACATGAGACCATCTTGAAGATGCGTCTATTAGGACCATAAAATATCTGAATGACCCACAAGGTGGATGAATAGGTCCACATATATCCCCATGTATACGTTCTAGAAACGCAGGGGATTCAATGTCAACTTTCATTGGTGATGGATTAGCTATCAACTTACCCTGATAACAAGCAGCACATGAAAATTCACCACTTTCAAGAATCTTCAGGTTCTTAAGTGGATGCCCATTTGAATTTTCAATAATTCATCTCATCATTATTGATCCAGGGTGACCTATTCGGTCATGCCAAAGCACAAAAGTACTTGAATCATTAAACTTCTGGTTTACGATCGAGTGTGCTTCAATTGTACTAATTTTTGCATAATACAGACCAGAAGACAAAGTTGGCAATTTCTCCAAAACATATTTCTGGCCGGAGACATTCTTTGTAATGGCAAGATATTCATCATTTATTTTGTTTAATGTCTCAGTGTGATATCCATTACGGCGGATATCTTTGAAACTTAACAAGTTTCTTGGGGATTTAGAAGAGAATAATGCATCTTCTATAATAAGTTTCGTCCCCTTAGTCAGAAATATAGTAGCTCTTCCGGAGCCTTCAATCAATTTCGAATTGCCAGAAATTGTATTAATATTTCCCCTTTTTCTACGCAAGTGAGAAAAGTATTTCTCATCTTTGAATATGGCATGTGTTGTTCCACTATCAATCACACAAATATCTTCATGATTGGTCATTGATCCAAATAAAATTTGAGGAATTTCCATAGATTCTTCAAAATGAAATAATAGATAAAGTGAATATCGAAGTAGATATTATGATTAGGCAAAGCATTACACACATTTTATTACATATATTACTATTTAAACAAAGCATTACACACACTTCATTTACATAAACATGGAAACATAACCACATACAAACAACACGTATGAAATATCTAAGTTTTTACAGATCATCACCGATCAAATTATCTATTTTTCCTTCAGGGAGTTCAAAGAAATCTGCCACATCTAGATGCATGGGCTCAACATTATCTTCAGAAATAAAATTTGCTTCGGCATCCTTTTCTGCCCTTTTGAGAGAGGCTTGATACAGCACAATTAGGTGCTTTGGCGTACGACATGTACATGATCAATGCCCCTTACCTCCACATCGGAAGCATTTATTTTCTGAATTTTTCTTTTGCCCAGTTTCATACTTTTCAACCTTCCTTTTACACTACTGGTGGTGAAGGGTATTATTTGGTGCAAGACGAGAATCATGATTAAAATTTCTTCCTTGACCACGGCCATGACCACGACTAGGGCCACGACCTCTTCCACGCCTAGAATGGAGAAAATTTGCCTCATTCACTTCAGGGAATGGGGCAGTACCAGTGGGTCGACTTTCATTATTTTTCATTAATAATTCATTATGTTGTTCAGCCACTAGAAGATGTGTTATTAGATCAGAATATTTCTTGAACTTCATTTCTCAGTATTGCTGCTGCAGGAGCATACTCGAGGCAGGAAAAGTGGAGAATGTTTTCTCCAGCATATCATGATCAGTGATATTTTCACCACATAATTTCAACTCAGAAATAATTTTAAACATGGCAGAATTATACGTTTTAATAGATTTAAAATCTTGTAGCCTTAAATGGAGCCAATCAAAACGTGCTTGTGGAAGTATGACCATCTTCAAGTGGTCATATCTATCTTTTAAATTATTCCACAGAGTAAGAGGATCTTTAACAGTGAGATTTTCCATTTTCAAGTCCTCATCAAGGTAATGGCGAAGGAATATCATTGCCTTGGCACGGTCTTGGTTTGATGCCTCATTTTTATCTTTGATGGTGTCTGCCAGACTCATCGCATTAAGGTGAATTTCGGCATCAAGAATCCAAGACATATAGCTATTGCCGGATATATCTAAGGCTACAAATTCACGTTTAGTAAGATTTGTCAATAGAAAAGGGAAATAGAAAGTCAATACCTTCGAGGCTTTTAAAGAATTTGCTCGGAACGGTAGAGTCTCGTGCTGATAACGTGTTATAAAATGAAGCTAAAAGAATAATAATATTAAAGGATGAAAACTATAAACATAGAGTGACAAAGAGGAGAGATTTTATTATTCTTCCAAAATGTGTTTTAAGTACATAACATATGAAAACTTATGCCTCTATTTATAGTGCTACATATGCATTCAATATATGAGATAATGGAAGAACCATTAATATGGTGGAAGATAATGGAAGAAGAATTATATTTGTGTAGTGGACATCCATTCTATATTTCATACCACTTTTACCATTAGATGCCCCTTTTTTGGATTATAGGTTTTCGTTTGTGTTTACTTTGAACGGTGTATAAAAGTGGAGAAATCATTTTTGAATTGTAAAAAAATTATCTATTAGACTGAAATATATGAAAGTGTGGGGATGAGATCCCCTCCAGTGACTTTTTGTCCATTTTTCCTCAATGATAGTGCAGATTAATTACATGTGGCAATCCCACTATTCTATGGGTGAGATCTACTATTCTAAATACGGTAAAACTATATTGAATAAAATATAATTAAAAAATTAAAGGCCACTGACGGAACCGTGTTATGCAACGGCCTGCCACTTGAGAGCCAGTCTTTAAAGCTACACAATGCAGCATATGGGACCCACCAATTTGAGCAACTTAACAATATAAAAAATGACTGGAATAATTTTAAATGAAAAAAAAAAAAAAATGTGGTGGGAGTTAGATATATTTTACCGCAAAAAAGAGTCCAGATTGTGAAAAATTAAAGTTAATTTTTTGGAAGAATAAATGTCATAGATATTTAAAAGAGTTTCTAGAAATTTGTATTGTAATATCTTTAATATTTATACTTAGGAAATGTCTAGAAATTCTAGACACTTAGATATTTGTAGAGGATAGACTTATCTAGATCCTAGAATAATATCTAGATGCTCTAGAGTAGTATTAGAAGATAAGGCTAACTAGATATTTTGTAGATGTATCTAGATAATTCTATATAGAACCATCACTAGAAAATTATAAAAAGGAGTGACCTTAAACATTTGTAATCTAGCCAAGTTAACCCAATACAAGTCATTCAAAGACAATTCAAGAAGCCTTTCTTCCATAACTAAGTCCTCTTTTTAATTGTCCTCTTCTTTAGTTGAATCTTCCGATTTTAGTTAACAATCTTGGGCTAGCAGAAGATTTCCCTAATTTACTTTTTTCTGATATATTTCTCTACACGGTATCAGAGCCATAGTCATACGTTGGCTTCTGGTTTTTATTTCAAGATCGGGTTAGTGTGGTAGATTCAATTGGTTTTTCTGAATGGATTTAAGCGATCGTGTTAGTGGACTAGGGTTGGAGCTGTTGAACAAATTCAATTACAAGGTATGGAAAACATGCATGGAGTCATGCCTTGTGGGCAAGGACTTCTGGGATGTTGGTGATGGGAGTTACACAAAAGTCCTTCCGACGGACCGAAAAATAGCAGTGCATACAAAAAGTGGAAGCAGGTTAAGGCGAAGGCGGAGTTAATCCTAAAGAGATTCATCTCACACAACTTGTTTGATCATATTATAAGGTGCAAAGAAATATGGAGGACCCTCGATCATTTGTTCAATAAGAAGGATGAAGCGCGACTATAGATCTTGGAGAATGAATTGGCTAACACCACTGAAGGTAACCTTTCTATTGCCAAGTATTTTTTGAAGATTAAGAACTTATGTTCTAAAATCTCTCTATTAAATCCGGATGAGGCTATTTTTGAATCACGAATGAGACGAATTATCATTCATGGTTTGAAATCAGAATATATTCCTTTTGTTTTATCAATTCAAGGGTGGGCTCAACAACTATCCTTGGAGGAATTTGAGAATTTGTTATCGTCACAGGAGTTACTAGCCAAACAGTTGGCTAGTGTATCTGTCAAAGAAGGTGAAGGAAATGCTCTTGTAGCCGACAAGAGGAACTTTTAAGGAAAAGCAAGAGATATGTTGCACTTTTGATCCTCAGGTGGTTCAAGGTCTCCAAAAAAGAAGGAAAATTCTTCTAACAATCAAGGTAAGAAGCCTCTCAAATGTTATCAGTGCGATAAAATAGAACACATAAAAAGATATTGCCGAGCAAAAGAGAGCAATATGGCTCAAAGTGAGAAATTTATCGAAGAAGAAGAAGATTAGGGAAGGCGCTTCGTAGCTGACACTCGAGCAGTAGATTCCTTGGCTTCCCTCAATTTCAAAAGAGAGTGGATCATGGATTCAGGATGTGGGCACCATCTCACTAGAGATGAATCTAAGTTTTCAACTTCTGAGAACACAATGATTGTGATGTAATTGTGACAGAATATGATACGGTCCATCACGTGGAGAAGGAAGGCATTGGTGACTTCAACAAGAAGCAAGAAAATCTTGAAGATATTCAGACTAGTTACGTGATAGCTACTACTGAAGTAATCAACGAACCAGATGCTGGAACTAGTAATCAAAGTCTGGACGCGAAGTGGAACTGGAGCAGGTAGTCTTTGAAATTATATCTGACAATGGTGACCATTCTAAAGAAATCATTGAGGGAGTTGTACTGGAAGTTGAAGTCTCTGGTCAATCATCTATCGTATCAAGGTCAATCAATGGCTCAGAGCAAGTACTGAAATCAGGTGAAGAAGCTAAAGATTGAAAAGATGAAGAAGCTAACCTTGAAGGCTTAATTTCAGATAAAAAGGCAGGCAATATGTGTTTTGGAAGATCTAAAACTGCCAAACTGCTTATTGAGGAAATAAAAAGGAAATCTGGTCGTGGACCCTGCGGTGATACTGAGGCTTCGCAGGAAATTGATGGTGTTTATCCAGATAATCCAATTGTCAAAGAGCTAAGAGAAAGTGGGAGTTTGAAAACTCAAGAACGTGAAACTCGGCTTGGAGATGATTCACGTGGTTCATAAAGGCCCAAAAGAACTATTGTCAAGCCAGCCCCCCGCATATATGAAAAGTTTGTCAATACGAATTCATGCTTCTTAGCAGGAACGATCGATGATAGGAAACCATCATAATTTGAAGAAGGAAGAAACATTTCTGAGATCTTCACCAAGGCACGCCCAAAAACTTCATAAGAGTTCTTCCGCGACAAGTTCGGGATAGCTTCCAAAAATTTACTTTAAGGGTGAGTGTGAAAAATTAAAGTTAATTTTTTGGAAGAATAAATATCATAGATATTTAGAAGAGTTTCTAAAAAGTTGTATTGTAATATCTTTGATATTTATAGTTAGGAAATGTCTAGAAATTCTAGACACTTAAATATTTGTATAGGATAGAATTATCTAGATCCTAGAATAATATCTAGATGCTCTAGAGTAGTGTTTGAAGATAAGGCTAACTAATATTTTGTAGATGTATTTAGATAATTCTATCTATAACCATCCCCAGACAAGTATAAATAGGGGTGGCCTTGAACATTTGTAATCAAGCCAAGTTAACCCAACAAAGTTAACCTAATACTAGTCATTCAAAGACAATTCAAGAAGCCTTTCTTCCATAACCAAGTCCTCTTTTTAAGCTTCCTCTTCTTTAGTTGAATCTTCCGATCTTAATTAAGGATCTTGGGCTAGCAGCTGATTTTCTCAATTTACTTTTCTTCTCCTATATTTCTCTACGCATACCTCATAATGGAAAATATTCTAAATATCATCCAAAAATATGTGTATATCTTTCGAAATAATTATGTATTGTAAATTTATAAAAAGTATCTTTTTTTATATTCTGAATATCATCCAAAGATATGTCTATATCTTTCTAACTAATTATGAATTGTAAATATATAATAAGTATCGGTTTTTATTCTTTTCATAAGAAAACAAAGCTTCATGGTGAGAAAAATCTTGCAGTTCTTAAAAGACGAGGTTCTATATTCTCTTCTCTTTTTAACATACTGATTGTTTGCTCTTATTAACTTTGATTTTTAAGTTATTATTTTATATTTCATTGAAAATGTATTGCATTTTTGGGTGCAATTTTTGTCATTATTGGGTGAAAGAACTAAACTATAAAGGAAGGTTAAAGTATTACTGTCAGTGCAGAAACGATAAAAACACAGTAAATAACGCGGTTCAAATCGATGTGATCCTAGTCCACGGAGAACGGCCGACATTTTTATTATTAAGGGAGAATTAAGTTAAAAAATGAAATACTCGTAGCTTCTTCTATCTGTTCTTCTTAATAAACCATAGCTAGCATGTATTTATACTGCTAGATCGTTTTTTCTAGAAAGGATCTAAATCCCAATAACACTCGAAAACCAACAAAGAAAAAAAATCCTTTTATTTCTTTCCGCTTTTGAGTAGGAATTGGCGTGAATATCTTCTCAACTTCACAATCTCCACCTTGAGATAAATTTAAAGCTTCCATATGAACGTTATTCAGTCTAATGTCTCTAAGACTAGGTGACCTAATTCCGTGTAGGAAACAAGAGACACTAACCAAAACCTTGTACATACTAGTAGCTCTACCTTTCCCTGCCTTTTCCATCCTGACACATCAGTTGATGCGAACTCCTGCCAAATTTATGTAATGACTGAATTTGACAAGACGAACCACCTCGGTCAGCATATCTGCTGCATTGTCCTTTGTGTCATCCTTCAAGACCTTAACTGTGCCTTGTTCAACAACATCACGAATAAAATGGAATCTGATATCAATGTGTTTGATGCGATCATGAAATCACTAATTTTTTATCAAGTGAATATGTAACGACCCGTTTGGTCATTATACCTATTTCGGTGCTTTTGACCCTTTCCCGAGCATTGTGAGAAATTTGGATTTAAAGTGAAAAAGAGTTGACTCAAAGTTGACTTTTAGGTAAACGGACATTTTTTGGGAATCCGTCGATTTTGAGAGGTCGAGATGGTATTTTATAACTTGTGTGTATATTCAGTTCGGTTCCCAATGCACTCCGGTGCATTTTGGGACTTGGGTTGGGAAGTTAATTTTGAGGTATCGGGAGTTGACTCAGTCAATGAGATCTTCGTTAGGAATTTCGAGGCCACGAGTGCGTTCTTAGCATGTTTTTATGTATGTATGCATATATGGTTTGTGAGCAAATGGTCTCGAGTGATAGTTGGGATTTCGGGTTGAACTAGTGAAGCTTGGGAGTTTCTGGTGTTTGGTACCTGCTATGGTGCCACCAGGACCATGACAATGGTACCACAAAAGTTGTGGCCCTGCCGCTGTAGTGGCCATGTGTTACACCTCGGAAAATTCTCCGTTGGTACGCAAGTGAATGAATTAGTAAGGAGTACGAGTGTGCAATATGTTATGAGTAAGCGATGGCATTTGACGACTCTTGATAAGGTTTTAAAGATATTAGAGATGGGGGAAGAGGATTGCCAAGAGAAGGCAAAGTAATAACGATTTAATGAGAACTTGAGGATGTTTTGGAGAAGTGTTATAACGTCCCTTAGATTGGTATTGAAGTGTTTAACAAGTGTTAAGAAGGTTCCATAAGGATTGGAGACAAAACGAATCGACGAAACGGACTTCGGAACCACTAGGAGTTATACGGCCAAACATACTGGCCGTATAATTTATACGGTCCGTATGTCTGGACCGTATAATCCACCCAGCTTGGGCAAACTCTCTGGACCAAACATACAGCCAGGACATACGGTCCGTAGATTTTATACGGACCGTATGTTGGTCTGTATATTTGGTCGGGACAGATTTTGTCCAATAAATGAAAGGGACTAAGTTGATTTCATTTCATTTCCCTTTCACCCCCTTCTCTATAAAAACATCTCTCCACATTTATGGTGCAAGTTTTCAAGGATATTAACCCATCAACAACGTTAGACAAGTGAAATCAAAGTAGAAACCCATCAAAGATCTTCCAAAGTCAAGAAATTCAAATGGAGAAAAACTAGGGTTTTACTCAAAGTGGAATATTATCAACTAAGGCTTGTTCCTACGACATCTAAGGTAAGATTCATGCTATTTACATGTTGTTTAAAGTATTTAAGAGATGAAATGCTTGGTCATTAGAAGAATATAGCAAAATGGGTCATGAATGATGAATAGTGACGTTTTGAGGAATAGTTTGAGTCGAATCACGAATGTTGTTGTGTTGTGATTTGAATGTGCTATAAATGATGTTAAAGTCATGAGCTAGACGTTTTAGACGAATGGACGAAGTGAAGTATTATGACCATGAGTGTGGGTAAACTAGAAACAAATTGAGGAAACTAGACAATGTGGATAATAGGGATGATTAATGGCTATTGTTATGACATTGTGAATATATTATGGATGTTTGGGAGTTGAATTGCGATACGGGAAAATGTTGTATAAATAGAGGAGATGCTGTCCGATTTTCTCTAGCTTTAGTCGTGCATGCTAGTTGTCGATCCTAACGATCGTATACCCTTATTGAAGGTGGACACGTGAACATCGGAGGAGTACGTGCAAGTGTAGAATAAATTGACGAAAAGGTATGTGAGGCTAACCCTTCTTTCATAAGGCATGGTTCTTTGGCCAAACTCCTAATTCCTCTATATGAGTATGTCGATTTTAAATGATTGATATTCCGAGCTCATAAGCTCACTATCCTTGACAAGTACTATGAATGCACTACGCACCTCATGTGACGAGTAAGACTATGACTTAGAAGTAACGATAATGTTGACGATACTAATGATATTAATAATAATGATGCTAAAGGTGCCTACGGGCTGTTTTATGTATGTGCGCCTATGAAGGGCTATAATGAAACCCTGAGCCTATGGTGCCGGGTAGAATAAATATATGTATATGAATATGTATAAAGTATGTATACGAATACGAAACGCGCGCACACATCTGCAGATGGTACGGATAACCCTGAAGCCTTGGTAGGGCCAGGTATGAGTAACCTTGAGCCTTGGTTGGCCAAGTAAGGATGAAACACCGATCCTACGAGGACGGGTATGTTATGTAAACGATATGTATATGAAATGACTATGTATACACTATGAGTATGAATGAGATAAGACTATGTATATAAATACGAATAAGGGTATGTATATGAACACGAGCACAAATATGGAATACGAATGATGATGTATGAATACGAGTACGTGTGTGAATGGAAAGTTCCCATGAAATGCAAGTAAGTACAATGATGATGGTATTGTTGTCTCCCCTTCTATGCTACTTCATATGCTGTTATTATGTTTCAATACCGATGTTGATCATGCTTTACATACTCAGTATATTCTTCGTACTGACGTCCTTTTGTTTGCGAACGCTGCGTCATGCCCGCAGGTGCACAGGGAGACAGACTTTATCCGTAGCTGCTATCCTGAGATATTCTTAGAGAGCTCCACTTCCTTCGGAGCCATATCTTTTGGGTACTAATTCTTTTGTGTAAATAATTACGGGCATAGCGGGGTCTTGTCCCGCTCATGTGATGTGTCATACTATTCTTAGAGGCTCGTAGTCACGTGTATATGATTAGGTGTGTCTGGCCTCGTCGGCCTATGTTTTTGTATATCATTTTGTCGGCCATGTGGGCCCATGTATATTGACGTAGCATAAATGCCTTGATGATATGAAAGATGCTATTGTTCGAAGTGGACGAGTATGATAAAAAAAAGAATTGTATGTCTATTTATATGGCTCACCTAGATATAAGAATGAAAGTAAGTTAAGAGGGTGCCCGGGTGGGCTAGCACCGGGTGCTCGTCGCGGTCCCCTAGCCGGGTCGTGACACCATATGTAATTCTGGTGGACTGCGGAAGCGGTCAAGGGACAGCGGGAGCGTGACCACTGAAGAGCCAATATGAGTGGAAGCAGGTGACGTGCAATTAGATTTATTAAATAAGTGTTAAAAGCCCTAAGTCTCAGTCCCTTCAGTGCATCATGCCATCGTCTATTAGCTCTGCCTCTAATGTGTAACTGTATCACAATGTCCTTCAGTAGCTTAGTTGCCAATAGACTATTATTCTGAAACCTTATCTTGTTCCTTTCCCTCCATATCGCATCAACAATCATTGCAAATGCACAACTGGAGATTTCTGCCAGGCTTGCTCTCTTCTTGGCCAATTTGCAGGCCCACTTCACCTCTGTATTCCAGTCAACAATGTTCCTCCGATAACCCATCCACACACATAGTATATACTACATCTATATGGTGATAGCACATTCAAAGAACAGGTGTGCAAATGTTTCCCTGTACAGCCCACAAAAAGCACAATCTGGTGGCACCTGGATTCCAAACTTCATCAGCCTCTCAACAGTTGCCAATTTATGGTGTAAAGCTAACCATAATATGAATTTATATCTGGGATATATACTAGCTTGCAGGGATAATCCCTTCCATTCTACCTTGGGATGTTGGGGTAGCAGAGTCAAGTACATTTTCCTAATGGCAAATCTATTTCCAATCAGAGCAGCATTCAGTACTGTTTGCAGTGTTCCATCAGCTACTTGCCCTTGCAACACCAATTCCCTTGATGCTATTATCTTCCTCACCACCCATGAAGCAGTCTTGGGTATGAGCATAGTTTCTAAGTTGTTATGCTTTATGTAGTAGCTATGTATCCATTGAATCCACAAGCAGTCCTTTTTCCTTGCCACGTTCCACAACTGTTTTAAGATAGCAGCTCTGTTCCATAAACATATATTAATGATACTCAGTCCACCAGCAGCATGTGGCAAGCAAACATTATTCCAACCCACTAGAGCCTTTTTTGATATTGAAACAGCCCCTGTCCACAGAAAAGTTCTACAAATCTGCTCAATGGCCTTCATAACTTTCTTTGGGATTAAGAATATCTGTGCCCAATATGCTTGGACACCAAACAGTACTGATTTGATTAACTGCAACCTGCCCGCATAAAAGAGAAGTTTGGCAGACCAACATGTGACTCTAGCAGTAATTTTCACAATCAGTGGCAAATATTGATGTACATTTAGCTTCTTTGATGCCAGTGGTACTCCCAAGTATCTGAATGGGAGAACCCCAACATTGAAGCCAAGTTCATCCAGTATCTCCTATCTAGTATGGTTAGCAACTCCAGCAATGTAAATAGAGCTCTTGTCTGCATTTGCCTGGAGCCTAGACACTCTAGAGAATCTCTGAAATGCAGCATTCATTAATTTAATGGATGAAATATCAGCCCTGCAATACATGAGAAGGTCATCTGCAAAACAAATATGTGTGCTCCTCAGCTTCCTGTATCTTGGGTGGTAATTAAAATCCCTATTAAACTCAAGTTTACTTAGTTCTCTTCCCAAGTAATCCATTGCAAGCATAAAGAGGTAGGAAGACATAGGATCTCCCTGTCTAATACCCCTCTTTGAAGGAAAAGGGGCAGTCAATCAACCATTAAGCATCAAAGAGTAAGACACAGCTGACACACATATCATAACCCATTGGGTGAACTTGGAAGGGAACCTAAGAGTGCTCAGCATTTGCCTTAGAAATTCCCATTCCAGAGTATCATAAGCCTTCCTTAGGTCCACTTTAAGTACACACATGGGAGAAATCCACTTCCTAGTGTAGTATTTAAAGATTTCATGACTAAATATAATATTGTCAAATATACTTCTTCCTTCCACAAAAGCTGATTGGGAGCACCCAACTAATTCAGCAATGACTATTTTAATTCTCCTTGTTAGGACCTTATAAATGATTTTGTACAATGTGGTGCAACAAACAATAGGCTTATAGTCTTTTACTTTGGTAGGGGGGGGGGTATTTTGGGTATTAAAGTGATGGCAGTGGTATTTATCATAGGGGCAAGATCTCCAGTTGCAAAGAACTGCTTTACTGCTACCAGAACATCCTTTTTCACTGTATCCCAATTCTTTGTAAAATTTCTATTGGACACCCATCCATTCCAGGAGCTTTCTCCTTAGGCATACTTTTTATGGCCTCAATAATTTCATCATCAGTTACCTCTTGTATTAGTGCCCTTTGTTGTTGGATTGTAAGACAGGTTCCAGCTCTGACTACTTCGATATTAAGACATGGTAATTCAGCTGCACAATCACCCATTACACTTGAAAACACAGATATAAACTCCTATTCAATAAGCATAGGGTCAGAAAGTTTAGTCCCAACATTAGTATAGATAGAGAAAATGGTATTTTGGCTAGTTCTGATTTTCCATTGTGCATGAAAGTACTTAGAGTTGGAATCACCACATTCTATCCAAGTTGCTCTTGCCTTGTGTCTCAGCACTTGCTCTTCCACCATACTCCACTTATCAATCTCTTTCAGGAGCTTTCTCTCTTATGCAATCAACACAGTACACTCTAGATTGTCCTGCATCTGTCCCTAAATAATATCAAGTTTTTCCCTAGCCAACCTCAGTTTTTGTGAGTAAGATGCCATATAAGTATTTATATGTTTCAGCTGCACCTTCATCTCTTTTAATTTCCTCCAAATTCTTACCATAGTGTGACTTCCATTTCCTTGCTGCCATACAGCTTGCATAGTATCATGAAAATCAGGATGCTCCATTACATTAGGGTAAAATCTAAAAGGGCTAGGATGCAGACTCACTTGCTGGCCACATTTTACAAGTATTGGGGAGTGATCAGACACTAAAGGGTTTAAGTACTCAGCCTCCACATGTCCAAATTGTTTTATCCACTGAAAATCCCCTAGGGCCCAGTCAATCTTACTGTACACTCTATCATAACTAGCGTTTTTGTTGCACCAGGTAAAATGCCAGCCCTGACCCTTTAGAGGAGTAAGTTGTTTATTATCCAGTAGGCCCTGAAATCCTGTAATTTCTGCTTGAGTTACTGGTGATCCAATCCTATCGTCAGAGCTAAGCACATTGTTAAAATCACCACATAGGATCCAGGGTATGTGCATTGTCAATGATAGCTGACTTAATTCATTCCACAACACCTCTCTATATTGATAGTCATTCTTGGCATATACCATTGTAAGATATACTGTGGCTTGTATGAGTAGATCTTCCACTAAGCAATGTATAAATTGTTCTTTGAGCTCTAATACAGTGACATTTATGGTGTGCTTTCATAGTACCCAAATTCTTCCAGTAGGTGCATAGTTGTAGTTGCAACAAGAGTTCCAATCCTTAGCCACTTTCTTCAATATTTTTTGTGATCTCTGCTACCTTACTCTTGTTTCTAGACAGCCAAATACCTCTATCTTATGTTTATTCAAAAGAGTTTCAACTCTTTCTGTTTATGGGCTTGATTCAAGCCCCTTATGTTCCATGTTGCTATAATCATGGAGGCTGAAACACAGCTGTAGTAGTGCCAGCTCCTCTAGACCCACCCTGCTGCTCCATATTGGTATGCCCAGTATGCCTATCAACCATATGAGTATCATTTTGAACTTGATTACCCTGTCTTTGAGCTACCCTCTGCTGAATTTGCACCAGTGATGGCACTGTATTAGTGTTATTCCCATGTGCTCCATGCTTAGTCAAGGGATTCCTAGTTTGTGGTGGCATATTTCTTCCAGCACACTCATTGCTCACTGTTGTTGTCCCTTCCTCATCACTCTCATGACTCTGATATGTTGTTTTAGCAAGCCATTCCTGTCTCATGTGCTTCCTTTTCTGAGGTTTCCTCTTCTTCTTTTCAGGAAACTGCCCAGCATCCTCATGAACAACCTTTATCTCTTCATAGTCTCTATAATTCCAGCATTCAAATTCATCATGACCAAATATAATGCACTCATTACAAAATTTAGGTTTCCAATCATAAGTAATAGCCTGTTTCCAAGGTCCTGATGGGGTTTCAACAATCAAAGAATCAGGCAAGTCCTGGGATACATCAGCTTCCATAAGAATTCTGGCATATGAAATTTTCTCAGCATTAGCTGTGAATTCATCGGTGTAGAGTGGTTTCCCAACAACACTAGCAATTTTACTCAAAGCTTCAGGTGACCAGTACCCCGCTGGCAACCCAAGAAATTTCACCCAAATTGGAATCACACTGAGTGCCTCCTGCTCAAAATTGAAGTCAAGTTCCCATGTTTTGAGAATTAGAGGCTTGTTATTGAAATAGTAAGGCCCTGCCTTCAACACCTTATCCTTGTCCTGAATCGAATTGAACTTGAAGATATAGTAACCCTCATCATGCATTAACACCATCGGTTTAGTTACAAAATTCCAAACCCTAGTTACATATCCCTCCATTCGATTTGCATAAGGTGTATCCCCTACTACGTAGCCAATTATTGCAGATTCCCACAGCTCCTTTTGATTTTTAAGGTCATCCTCCTCAATTGTTACTGTTATTATTCTATCTTTAATAGTCGGCGGTACATAGGTTAGAGACATACCATCACTGCGATTCCCACGAACGATATCGGCTGTAGTCGGTGTTGGGTGAGCAGATATACCCGTATCAGAAAATTGTAATTTGCGCACTGCTGGTTCCTTGCTCTCCCCTTTGACCGTGCATAGTTGTATATCCCCTTCAATACTGCTTGTGTCCTGCTCCTCAATGATAGTTTAAAACGCTTACAGTAAAAAACTCCCAAATTTTAGCGGCTTTAGTAACTGCTAGATTCCGCTCACCGGTGTAACAAGTGTTTGCGAAGATTGGGCTGCCTTGGATGTACGTCGTCGGGCCATCGTCAGTCACAATTGCAACCTTGCTATTGTGCGCCGAGAGAATATCCCTACGAGCTAATGTGCGCCCATCTGTGATTTGTTAGTTCTTCTAGCTTATAATTGATGAAAATTGATCACCTATACCATTAATTTCATGTTAAGTACTATAGGCTCCTTATTCTATCTTTCTGGTTCCTAAACCCTATTCTATAGGTTGGGATTTGAGTCTTGAATAGAAATAAGGTTTGAATGATGTTTCTTCTTAATTCTAATTTTATAATTCGGATATGACTAGACTTCCTTTATCTCGAAAGTCAAAGGAAGGGAAAGACCAAGGTTTGACTATTAGAGACTTTCCTCTTCGGCTTTCCAGATAGGTTATAGTTTACCTTATGGTGATACTTCGATTAGCGAAGCGTATGTTGTGATGATATTGTCGAAGAATGCATATAAACCTTCGGGTATAAAGTTGGGTTGGATATTATCTTAGGTTGGGCCTTCTTGTATGATTTGAGGGCCACCCCATTGTGTTGTTGGCTTATCTTGATCTTTTTACTTATTAGCTCATTTCCACGTTCAGACATTAGGTACTGGTGATTAGTGATATATCATGATTATGATATTACGGTACTTAACTTTGATTTGATATTAAGATGAGGATTGTGATTCCATTGTGGCTTATTCTGTAGCCTGATTTATTGATACTACTTGTGTACTTTGTGTGGTACTGTTTGGGATTGAATTGGTTGTTGACATTGCATTGCATCGTATTCAAACTCACTTTCATGATACATTAGCGTTGTTATGGTATTGAGGATGGAAAGTAAGAAGGAAATACATTATATATCGAGTTATCTCTAGGCTGTGTGCAGAATGATTGATACGAGGCGTATAGGTGGGAAGGATTCATCCCTGGGCTGTGTGTCGAGTGACTGGTACATGGACTTCGCGGGTCCCCCATGGGTTGTGCTACTGAGATGTGATATTCTATCGGTAGGAGTGCATGTATACGGTACATATGCATTGCAGTCATCATTCGTACATTATTTCATTGCATTGTATCTCTTGACTTGTTGTGATATGATTATGATATACTGGTTCGAAACGGTTATACTAATAATTGGCACAGTTGGGTATAGATGCTATAACATAGGTGATGACTTATTGTGATATGCTGGTTCAGAACGGTTATACTGATACTTGGCACATTTGAGTTTAGATGCTATAACATAGGTGATGACTTGTATTGTGTTTATGGATTCATATTGACTTGTACCTTGTTGTTTGTACTGACCTGCACTTGATGCATTCTTCTATGAATGTAGAGTACCAGGTTGGATCTACTTCTACTTTTCGTGGCTGATACTCGAGGATTGCTAATTTGAGTCTCTTTAGGGTGAGCATGAGGACATTCTCTGCACGAAGACTCTTCCTATTATTTATGTCTTGCTTTCCATTCCGAGACATGATTCAGAGACTATTTATGTATTATTATTCAGACTTATAGCATTTGGATTAGATGCTCTTGTATGACTAGACCATATATTGGGGTGGATTTCTTTTACTTTCACAATTATTTATTTTAATATTGTGAGACTTACGTTATTAACTTTCACTCACTATTCTTCTATTATTTATGAAAGTTGTGTTAAAGGTTCGCCTATCGAGGTGAAAAAGATAGGTGCCCGCACGACTTAGTGAAAATGGATCGTGACAAGTTTGTATCAAAGCTCTAGGTTACCCTGTCTATAATACAAGAGCGTGTCTGTTAGAGTCTCGTGGATCAGTATGATGAGCTCCGTACTTATCTGCGAGAGGCTATAGGACATTTAAGAAACTTCACTTTCTTTCATTCTTTCGTGCTACTTTATTCTAATTGGTATTTAGAATAATCGAATTTGTATCTGATTCTTATCACTTCTCTCAAAGATAGTGAGGACTCGAGCAACGATAGCCCAAGATCAAGTGTCGGAGCCCGCAGCTGCCCCTGGTACCAGGCGAAAAGCGATAGTTAGAGGACGCAATCAAGCTAGAGACCGCAGGGCTACATCAGCCAGGGGTAGGGCATCTTGCGGTAGGGAAGCAGCGTGTGAGATCTCTGTCTCTAGAGCCTGAGCCTGAGGTTCAGCAGGTTCGAGACCAGGCCGTCGGGGATGATGTGGCTCCAGCATGGGCACACCCTGAGGTCACTTCAAAGCAGGTGATGCAGGATACTATGGCTCGTGGTCTACTTCATTTGGATGCCCAATAAGCTATCGCTGGTATACTTTCTTGGGTGGAGGATCACATACTAGATATAGGGACAGACCCTCGAACAGAGGCAGACCTATGCGGTGCATTCTGCTGCAGCTGTGGCTCTACGGACGGATGTAGTGCCAGCCCTGAAAGATTATCTTAGACCCATGGCAGGCCCTATTATGACTTTGACTGATCAGGAGCTAGTAGGGAGATTCAGGATGATGGATCCGTCGAGATTCGCTGGCACTTCTGGAGAGGATACATATGAGTTTATATTAGACATGTACGTATGAGTTATTGCACAGGATGGGGATTTTTGAGACCCACGGGGTCGATTATGTGTCATACCAGTTTTGCGGAGATGCAAACACCTGGTGAAGGTACTTCATTTCCTGTAGACCAGAGGGTTCTTCTCAACTTACTTGGACACAATTTTTTTGGGCCTTCCTTCAGAATTTTGTGCCCCAGGCCTTGAGTGAGGCATGTAGAGATGAGTTCCTCCACTTGCAGCAGAGGATATTTCCCGTTGATGCCTATATGAATCACTACTTACATTTGGCCCGTTATTCAGCACCCCTGATTGCTACTGAGCCTGACAGGATTCGACGCTTTGTTGGTGGGTTTGCTACTTCTCTTCAGATTCCATGCCTTCAGCTTGAGGCCATGGGCGCTTCCTTCCAGTTTATTGTTGAGCATGCTTCCTTAGTCGAGGCTGCTAAAGCTTGCGTATTTGGAGAGGTTAGTGAGAAGAGGCAGTGAGTTTGGGGGTTATAGTAGTTGCAACTTGAGGTGCGCTAGATAGTCTTCTAGGCCGTATCAATCGTATTCCGGTCGCCCGGTGCAGTCAACATTACAGGATTATTCTAGTGGGCCATCTAGGAAGAGAGCATCTGAGAGCTTATTTTCTCGACCAACAGACAAAGTTGTTCCAGCTAGGTCTTTAATTTCAGTCCATCAAGCTCCGCCTTCTATGACTTATTTTACGTGTGAAGTGCTTGGTCATCTTGCTTCCGAGTGTCCGCAACCTAGAAAGGGTTATTAGCCCCAGAGGACTTTGGTAGCTTCAGGTAGTCGAGTGGTGCTTCTTCGAGAGGCGATGCTTAGTCAGGCCGCGGTGGTCTACCGATTTCTAAGGGTGCATCCCAGGCCGGTAGAGGTGGGTACCAGAGTTTGAGAGGTGGATCACAATCTGGATAGTCTGGTCGTGGTGGGGCTCAGTGTTATTCATTCCTAGGTAGACTTGAGTTGGAGGCCTCAGATGCTCATTTCAGGTACCGTTTTTGTCTGACATAGAGCAATATCTGTATTATTTGATCTTGGATCCACTTATTTATATGTGTCTGCATATCATGTTGTTGGTTGGGACTCAACTTGTGATAGCATAGCTGTACCTATTCATGCGTCTACTCCAGTAAGAGATTCCATTGTGGTTGATCGAGTCTATCGGTCGTGCTTGGTTATTTTTATGGTTTATGACACGTGGGTAGATTTGATTATACTTGATATGGTGGATTTCGACATTATTTTGGGTATGACCTGACTTTCTCCTTATCATGCGATCTTGAACTATCATGCCAAGACAGTCACCTTAGCCATGCCGGGCATTCCTAAACTTGAGTAGAGGGGTACTCCTAATCCGTCAACAAGGGTGTTTAGGTTATCTGGCTCATGTGTGTGACACTACTATTGCATCTCCACCTCTTGAGTCCATTCCCATTGTGAGCGAGTTCGTGGAGGTATTCTCATCTAATCTGCCGGGTATACCACCTGATCGCGATATTGACTTTTGTATTCACCTAGATTCGGGCACCCGCCCTATTTCTACTCCATCATATCACATGGCACCCACCAAGTTGAGAGGGCTTAAGGAGCAGTTGCAGGATTTATTGAGCAAAGGGTTCATTAGACCGACTGTCTTCCCTTGGGGTGCTCCTTTGTTGTTCCTAAAGAACAAAGATGGGTCTATGAGAATGTGCATCGATTATCGCCAGCTGAATAAGGTTACTATTCATAACGAGTGTCCTATGCCTCATATTGATAATTTATTTGACCAGCTTTAGGGTGCTTCAGTGGTTACGAAGATCGATTTGCTTTCAGGCTACCATCATGTTACACCCCGTATTTTATAACTAAGGTTAGACTCATATCATTAGAGTTTTAGTGGAAAGACTGAAGGTTTGAACGTTTTGCGAAAATGGTTGATAGGCCTATTTCGGGCAGCCAGAACTCCTTGATTAGTTGAGAATTTGGGAAATTACCCTAAATGAAAGTTGTAGTACGTAGAAATACCTTTCTAACGATATAAGGATCAGGCCAATCAGAGATCGAAGCAAGAATATATGACCGTCTCAATATGGCTAATAGTAAGGCGCTTAAAATTCTATAGAATCGGCTAAGTTTTCGTTACGTCTGCCTTCTAGTCAAATTTCGTGAAAATCCGTTGAGAATTTGAGGAAACTTAGAACATGAAAGTGGTAGCCCTTTGAAATATCTTTTCAGCGGTATTTTATGGATCCTGAACAGAGCTATGTAAAAGAAGTTATGCCCATTTTCCCGAACGCTGTGCAGAACCAACACAGGTCGCTTGTGAGGGCGCGTACGATGGCCCCGCGTCGCAGGCCGATCGCACAAAAACACCCTCTCTGAATACTTACCTGAAGGGGGTCGTGCACTGCATGTGAATCGCGGGCCCATCGCGTATAAGGTCGGGTTTCGGATCAAAAGTCGGAATTTCGCGTTTTAAGTTATATTTAAGCTTGGGGTTTATTTCCCTAACACCCCTAAAGTCAGAGGGAACAAGTTCCAAGCCTCAAAAACCCTTCAAGGTAAGTTTTATCATGATTCTAGGTTGAATTCAAGTCCCTAATCCCCTTCTAACTTGAGTAAACCCTCCTAATCAATAGAGCTGTGTGTGAAACATTATTGTTGGGCGTGGAAACCCTAGAACTCGAATTCAAGAGGATTGAACGTCAAAAAGATCAAAGTTGAAAGGGTTGACGAATATTGTATTACGCTCAAAGGCTGGAATTAAGGTATGTGAGGCTAACTATCTACGTTAGGGAATATTCATGATTCTCCCTATGCCTCATTCTTCATACTTGTCAGTAATTTGACTCAGAATATAGTTTAGCCCTAGTTTCATGATATGATATAGAACTGTTATCTTCTAGGGTTGCAGTTACATAATTCGTTTATGGTTGTCACTTTGAACATCATGAACTCAGCACATAATCTTTATAGACTTATGCATTGTCATCACCTAAGTCTCAGTCAATGCATAACTAGTTATTTGCATGAGTCCCATAATCAAAAACAGTTATCATGCTATCAGCTATAGCCAGTCTCAGACTTTTAAATTGTTAATGTTGAACACTTGTATCTGTATTTTTGGGCCCTAAGCCACAGTTTATGCATAAGTATTGCTTGGTCCTGAGGCTACAGTTTTTGTGCACATTATTTAGGCCCTAGGCCACAGTTATATTTACAGTTTTATAGGTGATTCTTTATCCAAAACAAGGAGTACTTCAGCTTCTTGCTTTCCTGTTTAGTTCAATTTCAGTTTCAGTTCCAGTATTTTATTACTTCAGTTGTTTTACATACCAGTAAAATTCAAATGTGTTGATGTCCCTTTTATTGCTTGGGGGCCTGCAACGATATACAGGTTGACGACTCAGCTATTTAGGAGTGCACGTATCGGTTACTGGTGAGCCCTAAATTCCTTCGGAGCGTTGTTAGCTATCCAATTATTTTAGTTTATAGACAGCTCTATTATTCAGTATTCTTAGAGGCTTCATAGACACTGTTCAGATAGTCAGATATTTGTTATGTTAGTCTTGTTGACAGTTATACTTCGTTGTTCAGTTATTTCGGTTTAGCCATGTTGGCTACTTTCAGATATTTTCAGATTGTCTAAGTATTTTTGCATTATGATTTCAGTCAGACCTTTAGTATATCAGCATGTGTTTTATTGTTTTCCGCATTCAGTTATGTTTTGATATCACATGTTGTTTAGCCAGCCAGTTGGTTCACTCGGTCACATACAGACAGGCACCGGGTGTCGTGTTACGTCCAGGCCCAGGTTCGGGGCGTGACACATCAGCTGAAGATCAGGGCCGAGGATATTCTGAAGATAATTTTTCGGACAAAATATAGGCATTATGAGTTTCTAGTGATGCCATTTGGGCTCACCAATGCCCCAACTGCATTCATGAATTTGATGAATGGCATCTTTAGGCCATTCCTTGACTTCTTTCTGATTGTATTTATTGATGATATCCCGGTGTATTCTAAGAGTAGAGAGGAGCGTGAGAGCCATCTTTACACTTTGCTTGGGTTGTTAAAGAAGAATAGTTTGTTTGCTAAGTTTTCAAAGTTCGAGTTTTGGTTGGAGTCTGTGGCATTCTTGGGCCACGTTGTGTCTAAGGATGAGGTCATGGTTGATCCTCAGAAGATTGAGGCTGTGAGGGATATGGCGAGGCCCATTACCATGATCGAGATCCGTAGTTTCGTGGGTCTGACCAGTTACTATCACCGATTTGTGAAAGGTTTTGCTTAAAAAACTCAAGACCATTTTGACTTCAGCCCCAATTCTAGCATTGCCGTGGAGGGAAAGGATTTCTCATTCTATTGTGATGCATCCCGCGTGGGTTTGGGTTTTTTTTTTTATGTAGGAGGCTAGAGTCATAGCCTATGCTTCCTATTAGTTGAACATCCATGAGAGGAACTACCCTACCTATGATTTGGAGTTGTTAGCTATGGTTTTTGCTTTGAAGATCTGGAGGCATTACTTGTCTGGTGTCCATTATGAGGTTTTGACCAATCACCGTAGCCTTCAGCACGTGTTTACCTATAGAGATCTTAATTACAGGTAGCACCGATGGATGGGGCTCCTGAAGGACTATGACATATCTATTATTTATCATCTAGGGAAAGCTAATGTTATTTTTGATGCCTTGAGTCGCAAGGCCATGAGTATGGGGAGTTTAGACAGTTTGGTTGTTTTCTAGTGTCCGTTAGCCATAGAGGTTCAGACTCTGGCTAACAGTTTTGTTCGTCTTGATATTTCAGCTCCAAGCAGAGTTTTAGCTTTTATGGAGATGAGATTGTCCTTCTTAGATCAGATCAGGACTCATTAGTTTGCGAATACTCAGTTGAGCAAAATTAGAGATAAGATTCTGAAAGCTGAGGCCAAAGAGGCCATGATTGATTCTGAGGGTACTTTGAGGATTAAGGGGCGCGTGTGCATTCCTCTTGTTAGTGACTTAATTCATTTAACTTTGAATGAGGCCCACAACTCTCGATGTTCCATTCATCCGGGGGTGACTAAGATGTATCGGGATTTGAGGCAGCATTACTGGTGGCATCATATGAAGAGAGATATAGCCGATTTGGTGGCTAAGTATGGAAATTGTCAGCAAGTTAAGTATGAGCACCAGCGACCCGGTGGCGTACTTCGGAGGATTCCCATTCCCAAGTGGAAGTGGGAGTGGATTGCCATAGATATCATTGCGGGTCTTCCAAAGACCCTGGGTAAGTTTGATTCAATTTGGGTGATAGTTAATCGGTTGACTAAGTCCGCTCACTTCATTCTAGTTCAGGTTTCTTATTCTACAGAGAAGTTAGCCAAGTTGTACATTTGTAACATTATGAGATTGCATGGGGTTCCTAGTTCTATCATATCTGATCGGGGTACTATCCTTTGGGGAGCTTTTCATGATGAGTTGGGTACCCGAGTGGATCTTAGTACAACTTTCCACCCCCAGACTGATGGGCAGTCCAAGCGGACTATCCAGATGCTGGAGGATATGATAAGGACTTGTGTTATAGACTTTGGTGGTCATTGGGATCACTACTTTTCGTTTGCAGAATTTGTGTATAACAACAGTTACCACTCAAGTATCGACATGGCTCCTTTTAAGGTCTTATATGGTAGGAGATTTAGATCTCCGATTGGTTGGTTTGATGCATTTGAGGTTTAACTTTGGGGTACGGGTCTATAGAGAGAGTCTCTTGAGAAGGTGAGGGTCATTCAGTCCAAGACTTTGGCAGCTTAGAGTCGACAAAAGATGTCTGCGGATCGGAAGGTCTGAGATTTCGAGTTCGCTATTGGTGATCAGGTTCTATTGAAAATTTTACCTATGAAGGATGTTATGAGGTTTGGGAAGAGAGGTAAGTTGAGTCCGAGGTATATTGGACCATTTGAGATCCTTGATCATGTAGGCAATGTTGCTTATGAGTTAGCCTTTCCACTAAGCTTGGCAGGCATTCATCCAGTTTTCCATATGTCTATACTGAAGAAGTATCATGTCGATGGTACTTATATTGAGACTCGATATTTCTTGATGAGAATTTGACTTATGAGGAGGAGCTATTGCAATTTTGGATAGGCAAGTTCGAAAGTTGAGGTCTAAGGATATAACTTCTGTGAAGGTGCAATGAAAGCATCATCCTGTTGAGGAGGCCACTTGGGAGACTGAGTCCAACATGCGTAGCCGATATCCTCATTTATTTGCCGATTCAAGTACTTTTCCATTCCTTTCCCTTCATCGTTCGAGGCGAGCGATGGTTTATTGGTATCTAATGTAACGACTCGTTTGGTTGTTATAGCCTTTTCGGTGTTTCTGGCCTTTTTTCGAGCTTATTTAGCTCACATTTGACCCAAAGGGACCGCTGAACGTTTCCGGAGGTCTTTGGATATAATTTGAGTGAATTTGTGCGAAATTTGGACTTTAAGCGAAAAAGAGTTGACTCAAAATTGACTTTTAGGTAAAGGACCTTTTTCGAGAATTCATCAATTCGGAGAAGTCTAGATGCTTTTTTAGAACTTGTGTGTATATTCGGCTAGGTTCTCAATTCACTCGGGTGCATTTTGTAGATTAGGTTGGGAAGTTGGTGGTTTTGAGGTATCGGGGTTAACTCGATAAACGAGACCTCTATTGTGAGCAGATGGTCTCGGGTGCTAGTCGGGATTTTGGATTGAATTAGTGAATCTTGAGAGTTTTTGGTGTCTAGTGCCCGCTATGGCGGCACCAGAACCGCAGCAGCGGTACCATAGAAGCGGTGGTCCTGCGGTTATAGCGGCCATGTAATTTTGATAGACCGCGAAAGCAGTTATGGGACCGCAGGAGCGTGGCCGCTGAAGCACTAATATGAGCGCGGAAGCGGGTGACAGGCAGTTAGATTCATTAAACGAGTATTAAAAGCCCTAAGTCTTTCATTTAATACCACTCCGACTGTAGAGCTTTTTGGGAGCATTCAAGGCTGTTATTCATAGAAGATCATTGTGGTATGTTCCTTCACCTTCCTTTCCATTGCGTGTTATATTATTCACCTTAGGCATCCATTAAGCATGCTAATTTCCTTAAGAAGTAATGGATTGAAAGAGGGTTTTGTAGGTTCTTCATTCTAGGCTATTAGCTTCATTAAGCATGGAATTGATGATTAGAAACTATTATTACATGATTCCTTCCTAATTAGTGGCTAATTTATGGAATTGGAAGTTAGGGTTCATACTCAAAGTTGGGGGTTTTGCCTAGAATCCAAATTGAAGTGATTTGTTAGTTCTTCTAGCTTATAATTGATGGGAATTGATCACCTAGAACGTTAATTTCATGTTGAGATCTATATTTTCCTTATTCCATCTTTTTAGTTCCTAAACCTCATTCTATAGGTTAGGATTTGAGTCTTGACTAGAAGTAAGGTTTGAATGATGTTTCTTCTTGATTCTAATTTCATAATTCGGATGTGACTAGATCTCAATTATCTCGAGGCTCAAAGAAAGGGAAAGACTAAGGTTTGACTATTGGATACTTATTGTTTGGCTTTTCAGGTAGGTTACGGTGTACCTTATGATGAGACTTCAATTAGTGAAGCATATGTTTAGATGATATTGTCGGGGAATGGATGTAAACCTTCGAGTATGAATTTGGGTTGAATATTGTCTTAGGTTGGACCTTGTTGTATGATCTGGGGGCCACCCCGTTGTGTTGTTTACTTATCTTGATCTATTTTACTTATTGGCTTGTCGCCACGTTGCGACATTGGGTGTTGGTGATTAGTCATATATCATGATTATGATATTACGGTACTTTACTTTGATTTAATATTGAGATGAGGATTGTGATTCCATTGTGGCTTATTCTGTAACCTAATTTAATGATGACCATATGGGGTACTGTTTGGGATTGAATTGGTTGTCGATATTGCATTGCATCGTATTTATACTCACTTCCATGATACATTGATATTGCATTGTTATGGTACTGAGGATGGAAGGTGAGAAGAAAATACAGATGCATTGAAACACATTATATATCGGATCATCTCTAGGTTGTGTGCAGAATGACTAAACGAGGCGTGTAGGTGGGAAGGAATCATCTCTGAGTTGTGTGCAGAGAGAGTGGTACATGGACTTCGCGGGTCCCCTATTGGTTGTGTTGCCGAGATGTGATGTTCCATCGACCGGAGTGCATGTGTACGGTGCATATGCATTGCATTTATCATTCATACATTATTGCATTTCATTGTACCTCTTCACTTATTGTGATATGATTGTGACATGCTAGTTCGGAACGGTTATACTGATACTTGGCACAGTTGGGTATAGATGCTATAACATATGTGATGACTTATTGTGATATGATTGTGATATACTGGTTCGGAACGATTATACTGATACTTGGCACAGTTGGGTTTAGATGCTATGACATAGGTGATGACTTATATTGTGGTTATGGATTCGTGTTCACTTGTACCTTGTTGTTTGTACTGACCTGCACTTGATGCATTATTTTATGAATGCAGAGTACCAGGTTGGATCTAATTCTACTCCTCATGGCTGATACTCGAGGATTGCTGATTCGAGCCTCTTCAGGGTGAGCATGAGGACATTTGCTGCATGAAGAATCTTCTTATTATTTATGTCTTGCTTTCCATTCCGAGACATGATTCAGAGACTATTTATGTATTATTATTCAGACTTGTAGTATTTGGATTAGATGCTTTTGTCTGACCAAACCAGCTACCGGGGTGGATTTCTTTTACTTCCGCACTTATTTATATTATTGTCGTGAAACTTACGTTATTTTCTTTCTTCCGCTATTCTTCTACTCCCTCTGTTTCAATTTATGTGAACTCATTTCCTAATTAGTCTGTGCCAAAAAGAATGAACTCTTTCTATATTTGAAAACAATTTACCTTTATGCAATGATTGATAGCCATACAAAATATATATGACTCATTTTACAGCACAAGTTTAAAAGTCTTTTCTACTTTCTTAAACTCCGTGCCCAGTCAAATGGGTTCACATAAATTGAAACGGATGGAGTATTATTTATGAAAGTTGAGTTAAGGGTTTGCCTACCGAGGTAGGAAAGGTAGGTGCCCGCACGAATTAGTGAAAAATGGGTTGTGACAAGTTGGTATCAGAGCCCTAGGTTACCCAGTCTATAATACAAGAGCGTGTCTAGTAGATTTTTGTGGATCAGTACGATGAGCTTCGTACTTATCTGCGAGAGGCTATAGGATATTTAGGAAACTTCACTCTCTTTCATTCTTTCGTGCTACTTTATTCTAATTGGTATCTGGAACAATCGAATTCGTATTTGATTCTTATCACTTCTCTCACAGATGGTAAGGACTCGAGCCACGATAACCTGAGATCAGGTGCCTGTGGCTGGTACCAGGGGACAATAGACAGTTAGAGGACACAGTTGATCTAGAGACCGCGGGGCTATACAAGCCAGGGGCAGGGCTCCTGCGGTATGGTAGCGGCGTGTGAGATCTTCGTCTCCAGAGCCTGAGCCTGAGGTTCAGCAGGATTGAGACCAAGCCGTCGGGGATGATGTGGCTCCAGCTCGGGCACACCCCAAAGTCACTTCAGAGTAGGCGATACAGGATACTATGGCTCGTGTTCTGCTTAATTTTGATGCCCAAAATGCTGCCGCTTGTATTACTTCCCTGGGTGGAGGATCACAAACTAGAGATGGGGCACAAACCCCCGAGTAGAGGAAAACCCGTGCGGTGCATCCTGCTGCAGATGTGGCTCCACGGATGGATGCAGTGCCAGCTCGAGAGATGATCTTAGACCCATGGCAGGACTTTTTATGACTTTAACCAATCAGGAGCTGGTACGAAGATTTAGAAAGATGGATCCGTCGAGATTCGCTAGTATTTCTGGAGAGGATGCATATGAGTTTATATTGGACATGCATGAGTTGTTGCACAGGATGGGGATTGTTGAGACTCACGGGGTCGATTATGTGTCATACCAGTTTTGCGGAGACGCAAAGACCTGGTGGAGGTACTTCATTTCTTGCAGACCAGAGGGTTCTCCTCAACTTACTTGGACACAGTTTTATCGCGCCTTCCTTGAGAAGTTTGTACCCCAGGCCTTGAATGAGGCACGTAGAGATGAGTTCCTCCGCTTGCGGCAGAGGAGATTTCCCATTATGCTTATGCGACTCGCTATTTACATTTGGCCCGTTATTCAGCACCCCTGATTCCTACTATGCCCGATAGGATTCGACACTTTGTTGGTGGGTTCGCTACTTCTGTTTAGATTCCATGCCTTCAGCTTGAGACCATGGGTGCTTCCTTCCAGTCTATTTTTGAGCATGCTTCCTTAGTCGAGGCTGCTAAGGCTCGCGTATTTGGAGGGGTTAGTGACAAAAGGCGGCGATAGTTTAGGGGTTATAGTGGTTCCAGCTCGAGAGGCGCCGAACAGTTTTCTAGGCGTTATCAGTCCTATTCAGGCCGCCCTGTGCAGTCAGCGTTGCAGGCTTATTCTAGTGGGCCTGAGTCTCTTCAGCTTGAGGATGCTCGCTGCCCAAAAACTCTTATTATTATTTATGTCTTGCTTTCCATATAAATAAATATAAAAGAATTATTTGCATTATTTTTCCCTCTGCATTTGACTTCTGAAATAATTCTTATGAGTGAACTTAAGGAAATATAATTATAACTAAAAAAATTCACAGCTACAAGCAAGAATATGTTTGTTCTTTGGCCTGAGAGTGGCTCCCAGCAAATTATCATAATCTCCAAACACTCATGTTAGTTATTTAGGATATATCATATCATCATTATAAAATTTCTTTAAATGATTCAAAAAATTCAATCATGGTCTGGTCTATACGCGTGAAATGAAAACAACATGTTATGAATCTCATGTAAAGTTTGGTATTAGTTTCAAAGTTTGGCCCTAGAAAATTTTATCTTTTTCCTTACATATTTAATGTTGCATCCAAAGTAAATTATTGTGTACTATTCTAATAGGTTATTTGCGTTACTCAACCACATTTTTGGGATGCTATTGGTTGTTACAGGGGCGAATCTACTAAGGAGGGACGAAGTGCCACGCCACCCGCACACCTAGATCGAAGTCCCGTATATATATGTATGTATATATGGCAAATAGTATAAATATATAAAGTGGAACTCAGTAAACCAAGTGGTTGTCTAGTGCCACTGGCGCACGCCTGTATGTTCTGTCTGCAATGCCTGAGATCGAAACTGCAGGGGGGGCCAAATTTTATAACTGCTCTGTTATCTGCATTTAATTTGAATTACACGATATTGGATTTTCTTTTGTTTTCTTCTTTTCTTCTTTTCTTTTTCTATTTTGTTTCTTCTTTTCTTTCTTTTTATTTATTTGCTGGTTTTTTTTCCTTATGAGCTCTGCCTTCTAAGTTCCTATTGACTTATTAAATTTTATTAATTCTTGCTTCTGTTTTATAGTTTACACTTTTTTGTACCAATTTATGTGACATTTTTTGCTTTTCTAAATTCAGAATTCTTAATTTTGACAATGTATTTGAATATAGAATTTTTATAATTTTTGAAATAAAATTAACATATTTGATAATTACGTAAAACGTATTATAAGTCACAATAATTAATAATTTTAAATTATTTAAAGTCATATGATAAAATTACGGTCAAAGAACAACTCATTCGACTCTCGAAAATCACAACATCATCTGCAATGAGTTCTAGTTTTAGTTGTCTATCCTTGCGTCAGATGATAGCTTCAGAATATGAAAATTCCTCTGAGTTGTTACTTGCTCGCCTTCTAATTTAAATTTAGAAAAACTTTTTTCAAATTGAATTATAAATTTGCCTTTATACTGGCATGCATCGTATACTCCCCTACAACTTTTCTTGTGATCATAAGTGCTGCGATGACTATACTACCTGTGCAATATCCTTTCATCTCCATCGGAGTTGACGACTATTCTAAAGTGTCGATAACGACTCAGTTTTGTCAAGAATGCAATTTTCGTGAGGTACCACTTAAAAGCATGTCATACACTTCCTATTTCTTATGGTTATTTTTCTTTCTAGAAGTTCTCTTTATTGCTATGTTTTTTCTCCTTATTGCTCGCATATTCTTTGTTTGAATCTGAAATAAAATGGTAATTTGTTACATAGATATATCAATTTTTTTTTGGTAACTAAGTTATTTTATTAATCACCAAATTGGAACATTACATAACCGCGGTCTAGCTACAACTCAGCTAGCTGCCCATCCGTATCACAAGAAAAACATAAGACTACTCCATCCTAACATAATAGGAGTCTATAACCAAGAGAAAACACCAATGATATCTATCTATATAAGTATTTTTTAGAAAGGACAGAGATGTAGCATTACATAACCGCGGTCTAGCTACAACTCAGCTAGCTGCCCATCCGTTTCACAAGAAAAACATAAGACTACTCCATCCTAACATAATAGGAGTCTATAACCAAGAGAAAACACCAATGATATCTATCTATATAAGTATTTTTTAGAAAGGACAGAGATGTAGCACATATCTAATAGTAGGGGAGGCCCTTATGTTACATGTATAGGCAACCTCCTTAGCTAGTTCTTCAACTGTTCTGCTCTTCTTCTCAAATATTCTTTGGTTTCTTTCAATCCAAATGGCATGTAGGACTTCTGCATAGATCATTTTGAAGAGATGGGCTGCTTGTGATCAGCCTTTACCATTAGTGATGGCCCAAGTCCTATGCATTTCCCAATTTGTGGCATTATACTGCTGTCTTTTCAACCATGAGAGAATTATGTGCCATATGGATATTGCAAAGGGACATAGTACAAAGAGATGCTCCTTAGTTTCCAGGAAAGCTTGGCAAAACACACAGTCATGCTCAATATCTAACCCCCCACTCCACTAGCTTGTCATTGGTAAGGAGCCTACCTTGTAGGTGTAGCCACATGGTGAAGATGGCTTTGGCTCTAGCATCATTTTTTAACATTAAAAACTTTCAATCATTTCTAGGGGATGGTGTAAGTAGTTGTAAATATATCTGTCTAATCATACTCTTGTTCCCCAATGTAGGCTGTTGAATGTGGTTCCATATTACTCTAGCATCCATGATCTTTCTAATCATCCAACATGTTTGTTTTAGTGTAGCCATATGCTCTAGCTGTTTGCCCTTTTATGTAGTACGTGTGCACCCATTTTATCCATATCTTGTCTTGTTTGTGAGCCAAATCCCAGTAAGTTTTTGCTATAGCAGTAGTGTTTTATATCTGGAGATTTATAAGGCTGAGACCCCCAACACATTTAGGTGCACAAACTCTATCCCAGGCCACAAGAGATTTTTTAGTAATCTCATTAGTACCAGACTAAATATAGCTCCTACAGTGAGCATTAATAGCCTTCATAACCTTACTTGGAATCTGGAAAAGTTGGGCCCAATAAGCTTGAATACCAAAGAGGGCAGTCTTGACTAATTGAACTCTTCCAGCACAAGATAGTGTTTTTGCAGTCCATGATAAGATTCTAGAAACCATAATTTCAATGAGTGGTTGCCATTTTATAAGAGACAGTTTCCTGGAAGCAAGTGGCACACCAAGATATTTGAATGGTAAGTCATCTTTTCCATATCCTAATTACTGAAGAATTTAATGTCTAACTGATTGGTCTACCCCCACCAAAGTATACACAACTTTTATCCATGTTGGCTTGTAACCCAGAAGCAGCAGAAAAATGGGAGAAGCGGTGTTGCAGAGCAATAACAGATGAAATAGTACCCTTAGTGAATTGAAGCAGATCATCTGCAAAATTTAAACGGGTAATGCCAAGTTTCTTACACCTAGGATGAAATTGAAAGGATTTTTCATTCTTCAAGTTGTTCAGTCCCCTACTCAAATATGCCATGGAAATGGCAAATAGGAAAGGTGATATAGGATCACCCTGTCTAAGCCCCGTGGCTGCATCAAAGGGAGTGGTAGGCTCATCATTAACCAAAATTGTCTAGTTTACAGTCTTAACACACTCCATGATCCAGTTATTGAACTTATTAGGGAATCCCAGACCCTTCATCACTTGTTCTAGATAGCTCCATTCAATTGAATCATAAGCCTTTTTAAGGTTTATTTTAATCATGCATCTAGCAATAGTGTTCTTTCTAGTGTATCCTTTGATCAATTCATGAGCAAGAATTACATTGTCAGCTATTTTCCTACCAGGAATGAAGCCAGCTTGAGCCTCACAGATAATAGAATCAATAACTTTCTGTATTCTTTTAGCCAGTACCTTTGAGATGATCTTATAGACAACTGTGCAACATGCAATTGGTCTAAATTCTCTAATACTACTTGGTTTGTCCACTTTTGGCACTAGAGTTATAGAGGAGCAATTTATAGGTCTGTATAATTTCCCAGTTGAGAAGAAGTCTAGCAATGCCTTACAAACAACCCCTTTACCTGCAAACCAAGCTTTTTTTTGGAAAAAATAGGCATTGTAGCCATCAACTCCAGGGGCTTTATCATCACCTATTGCCCACAAGCTAGCAATAATTTCTTGCTCAGTAACTACTTGACATAATTCAAGTTGTTAATCGTGGTTAAGGCAGGATCCATTTTTCATGATTAGTTTATTAACAGCAGGCAGAGATGATGCAGCAGTGCCTATGAGAATCTTGTAGAACATAATGATTTCATTTTGAATATCAGCAGGAGAAGTAAGTTTATTGCCTGAAATAGAAGTAAGCTCATGGATGTGCTTCCTTTGTCCCTTTTCCTTCATAACAACAGTGAAGTATTTTGTATTGGAATCCCCAAGTTGCATTCATTTCACTCTGGATTTCTGCTTCATGGTACTTTCCTCAATAAGAGACCACTTCTCTAGCTATATCAGGATCTCTTTTTCCTTTTTTGCCAATGCATCAAAGTATTGAATGTTGAGATTGTACTGAACAACTGCTAATTCACTTCTAGTGACTACAATCTTCTAAGTTATGCCTTTAAAATCTTGAGTATTCAGCTGTCTAAATACTGGTTTGAGGGCCTTAAGTTTTATCCATATATCCTTCATTGCATTAGGGGAATTATGAGTATTCTATGTAGCTTTTACAACACTGGTAAAATCAGAGTGATCACCTCACACATTAAAGAATCTAAATGGGCTTTGAGGAGACCAAGTAGAAGCTTTAATGGATAATAGCATGGGTGAATGATCAGACACCACAGACAGATCATTAGTGGTGCTAACAGTGCTTCAGTTCAGCATCCAACTATCATTTCCAAATACTCTATACAGTCTACTACATATTTTGTCTACACCCTTTTGTTTGTTGGACCAGGTGTAGTAGTCACCTGTCCATGGGAATTCAGTGAGAAACAAACCATGAATACAATCAAATCTTTCACTTCAGCTGTTGTGATAGGATTACCACATAGCCTATCTAAGGGGGATAAAACAACATTAAAATCTCGACTCACAAGATATGGAAAGGAGATACCTATAGATATATCAATGATAGTTTCCCGTAAAGCCTTTCTTTGATCAGTAGTGTTGAAACCATACATAATAGTGAGGTAGCATTGGAAACCATCTTGTCTGCCTTTGATCAAAACATGAATTAAATGTGCTTCAATCCTGATAACATTGAATTTATAACACCTCTCGTCCCATAATAGCCAAATTCTACCATTTCTAGCATGTTGATAGTTGGTTTGTAATGTCCAGCCAGGAGCAATAGCCTTCGCTATCTTGTTTGCTCTTGGTTCCTTGACTCTAGTTTCAAAGAGACTAGCAAGTTTTATATGTTTTCCACTAAAATAACTCTTTATGTCTCTCTGTTTATATCTCTTATTAGTACATGTGATGTTTCATATGAGCCAGGACATTGAGAAGATGGTGGGGGTCTGCCTTTGTCAGGAGGAATAACTTTTGTCATCATATTCATGTGCTTTATCTGCCCAGGAGGTGCCTTAGCTACAACACTCATCAGCTTAGGAAGCTCTTCCTCACACTCCAAAAGAGAGCTTGTGGTTACAACTTGGGTAGTAATAGCACTCATACCACCCCGTTGTCCTGAAATCATAACAGTACCCTTTTGTTGATCTGATTGTTGAGCAGGTGTAACATGTCCTGGATATTTAAGAAGTTTTCCAAGGTCATTTAGTACATTTTCTTCCTGTGGAAGTTCACCATCTTTAGGTTTCCAAGCTTGTGCAAATCTGTTCTGAGGATGCCTGTTCTGAGGATTAACCTGAGGATTCCTTCCTCTTCTGCTTCTCCTTGGTTGTTCAAAAGGTTGATCAACTAGTGCTTGTGGTTCAGGACATATATACCCAACCTCTTGACATTCAGGGCAGAAATCAGGCTTCCAGTCATAGGTAACAGGTTGTTGACATTGTCTACCTGATGGATTTTTCACCATGATTTCAGAAGGTAAAGGTTTGGTCACATTAACTTGGATTAGCATTCGAGCAATAAATATCTTTGATTGTTTGGAGGTACACTAATTAGCATATAGAGGTATTCCTACTGCACTAACAATCCTGCTAAGTGAGTCACAGTTCCAATAGCTCATTGGCAGATCAGTAAACTTGACCCATAAGGGCATTTCAGATAGAAATTCTCCATGAAGATCAAATTCTTGGGTCCAAGGTATGAGGATCAAAGGTCTCTTATTAATTGAATATGGTCCAGCAAATAAAATTTCATTCATATCATCTTTATCGGTAAATTTAGCAACATAATATCCATTCTCATGGTAATAGATTTCTAGGTAAGCAACTTTGGACCACATTTGCCTGAGAACTCGACACATATGGTTATAATTTCCATCTCATTTTCTACTTCTGATTTCTCTAATTGAACTTCTACTACCCCATCAACTATAATCGGAGGAATGTAAGTAAGAGCCATACCGTTAGTCACACTGTGGTTGCCCGTGAATAGGGTTTTCCATTCTTTCACCGGAGCAGCAGCTTCTTCGTGTGTCTCTCCTAGATCTATCATGTGCTCAGTGTCAAAATCTTGGTCAAGGTTTACCAGGCCTTTGCCTGGGTCATGAGGAGCAACTGTCTCGATTGGTGTTTTAGTTCGCAGTGGATTCATCTCTAGATTTAGGGTTCTAGCTAATCCCATGGAACCCCTAACCCCCACCACACTTGGAGGTTGAGTTGTGCCGGATAAGCTCCTATTTTTATGTACCGATTTTACTGGTGTTGCTCGGTGGTGTTGCAGTGGTATAATAATGGGTTGCGTGTTTTCATTGTTTCCAATTGGTTGTTGTTTGTCCTTGCGTGGTCGTCCCCGTCCTCATCCCCTTAGTTAATGGTTTGGGAATGGTCAGCTTCCTTTGCTTTCACTTGATTATCTAATTTTCATTCAGTCGATAAAATTGACTTATTTTGAAATTCCACCATTCATAATTATTGAGATTTAATCTATAACACTTATCGATGTATAACCAATTACTATTACTTATCCAAATTTGTAAACTAAACGATATTATTATGATATAATAGAAAGTTAATTATTTTAAGAAACACTTCTTTTCTTCCCAATATAACTTTCACAAAATTGAAAATGAAATATATTCTTTCACATTTATTCTGAGTGCAATTCCTGTACGTTTGTACAATAAAATATAATATTGATCGAGTAGGTTAACATTCATCGATTTGAGCTTGCATTTTCTGCTTCAAAATTCGTGTAATGTGTCGCAAACATATTCTAATATCTAACTAAACTTTGATCGCTCATCTTTCTTGGTTCAGACGATATTCAATCATATGCACTTGGATAAACAAGTTATCATACAACGATCCACAATGATTATTCATAGGAACATTTACTTTATTTCTTCATGTGTATAATTATTTTCTCAAAGTTTTTCTTTTAAATATTGATGTGATTTTACAAAACCATGTACTGCATGACTTAACATACACGTGCAATGCACATGCCGAGAACCAAGTAGTTAGAAACAAGTTAATATTGAGTTTTTGTTTTATCGTTTTTTAGAAATTATATAAAAAGTAATATAAGTCACAATAATTAACAATTTAAAATATAGATACGAATAAATTGTGATTGAATATTTTATTGTTTGACTCTCAAAATTTGGATTATCATCCAAAATTGGGACATAGGGAATAAGGCCTCATTTTTTTTCATTAAGATTAAGACATCTGAATCTGAATGCACATCTGAATGATTAAGATGTTGTCTTTAGGTCTGAACACTGAATAATTAAGACTGTTTGTTTTTCAATATCTGAATATGCATAATGTATTTATTTAAACATAATAAATATATAATTCAAATTTAAAAGTAACTAAATAGTAGAAAATAAATAAAAATTTAATAAAAAAAATATTATTTGATAAAAAAATTGAAACATTTATGTTCACTAGTAATGGTGGAGATGTTTTGTAGTCGTGGTGGGTGGTGAGTAGGGGTGAAGGGGTGAGTGGGTAGTGGGGTGGGGTTGGTGGGTAGTGGGGCTGGGGGTAGTGGGGAGTGGGGCTGGGTAGTGTGGGGTAGGGGTTGATGGTGGGGTTGGTGGTGAGAGAGAGGGGTAGTGGGGGTGGGTGGTGTGGGGTAGGGATTGGTGGTGGGGGTTAGGATTGGGGTTGGTGGTGGGATGGAGGTGGTGGGGAGGGGGTGATGGAGAGTGAGGGGTTGGAGTGGAAGGTGGGTGGGTGGTGGGGTAGGGTTGAGGTGGATGGGTGGGGTTAGAGTGGAAAGTGGGTGGGGTTGAGGTGGAGGGTTGGGGTTGGGGTTGGAGCCAGTGACAAAAAAGTTTCATACAAAAATACCTCTTAATGATATTAAGACTTTGTTCAAGATCTTAATGATTAAGACCTGTTCCAACCAAATAAGTGCTTACATCTTAATGTAAACAAATACACTTAATAGCCTAAGGTCTGAACCATTCAGATTCAGACACGCATTAAGTGCAAACAAATGAGGCCTAAGAGCATATCTGTGCACTTGGGCGGAAGAAAGAGTTGGGCTAAATTTGATGGGTCATTTGCACGATTATCCTTCAAAGGCACTGGTCTTTAATTTTTATCCCTCAAATTGGTAGTCTTTAATTTTTGTCCTTCGTTTAATATACTGATGTTTGGGATTTCAATCTTCTCTGTTATATCCCATATTTTCATACGATGGGACGTTTTAAAATAAACGCGACAAGTTAAAGACAAGACTATCTTAAGATACGAAGTAGAGATTTTAACTTCCGGTTTCGTTTCGAGTCACAAATTATCCACAATTTTCGTGTGGCATTAACTATTAATGGAAAATTGGGATTAAACTAACCATAATTGGATTAATAAGTGGGATTGGAAAGACCAAAAATCAGTCCACTTTTAGACCATGTTTGGCCGTGCCTTTCAATGTTGTGGTCAAGGAATCTTGACCCAATTTAGTGTGATCCACATGTCCAAGTCAAGGAGGGGGACATATAGACACAAAAATCTGATTCACTCCACTTTAGCAATTCATTTCAATACTTTCAAGTTGAACATACTTAGTGAGAGAAAGGGAAACTCTCGGCTAGAGCTAGCCGAGAGTGGTGAGTGAATATCAACCCAGAAATTTCAGTTTTCTCCTTTAAATTTACTCCTCATCTAGTGTATAAGAAGGTGTAGTAGTTGTTGAAAAGAAACAAGAAAGTGAAGCACCCAAATAGAGTGAAGTTTCGGCTAAGGTGAAGAACAAGATTGAAAGGTAAGAATGTTTGTTGTTCTTGTGTTGCATGATGATTTGAATGTATAGTTCATGCATGTTGTTGTTGGATTGTGGTTGTAGTTGAAGTAGAGAGTGAGCCGTGAGTGAGGTGAAGTCATGGTTGATTTCATTTTGCATGTATTGTTGATGAATTGAATATGTATCAACATAGGTATATGAACAAAGATTGTAGAAGTTTGGTTGTGATGTTGCATGTTGGATATTGGACTGTCTTTGCTTGAATTTAAAATGAGCCATGTGTTGAAGATTCTAATGAAGTCATGCTTAATCTTGTTGAACATGTATTGGAAACAGATTGAATGCATTGTAGTTGGATAAACGGATAAAAATCATGAAATGGTGGAAGGGTGTTGTAGCCGTGTAGTAGGGACTGTTTTGGGGAGAATTAGGGACTGTTTTGGGTCACATTTGGATTGTTGTTTTTATGGACATTGTGGTGTATTGTATGCATGTTGAATATGTGAATTGAGGTGTTAAAGAAATGAATTATGTTGAGGTGTAAAGGCAGTCCAAAACCGTGGACAGTTTTTGAGGTTAGAAGTAAATTTGTGTGTGTTGAATGTTGATTCTTGTTGCAAACGTTTAGTGAATGTAAAGTGCCATGATTTAAGTTAAAACTGAAATGATTGTGGGCTGTTGTAAGAGTGAAAATGATGTTAAAACAGTTCCGAGAATCAAGAAAGTAATATCATTAAACGTGTTGTTGTTGTTGCAAGTTAAAACTGGAAATTTGCTAAGTAAGAATGGAAATGCTATGTGTGTTGATTAGTCGTGTGTATGAAACAGTTTTGGATGGTGTATGGACTGCCCAAGTTCCCTAAGTCATGTTTAAACAAGTCTTGATTAATATATGAAAGAACGACTATCAATGCTAGCTTGTAACGCTAGTTGATTCGAATGCGAACGAAACGTCGTTTAAATGTTAGAAAGGGATTGTGAGTGTCAAAATGCGTATTGAATTCCCTTGTAGACTAATTGCAGTTCTTCACATCTTGATATAGGATAAGTGTTTTTGGGCAGCAAGTACAAGTTAGAATACAACTAAACGCAAAAGGTATGTAAAGCCTATTCCTTCTTTCTTTTGGCATGTCCTAGACGTAAGTATGAAACGATATGAACCTTGGGGTAAATTCTATTCTCTAGCTCCATGCATGACTTATGAATCTATATTTCATTAATGCTATTGTCACGTACCTACAATATGAATGACTAATGAATAATGTATGAAAGTTCCTATTCTTAAAGAATTGCACAACTAGAGACATACTTGACTTTCAAAAGCTACACCTTGTTAAAGTGATACATGTACATGAAATCTGAAACGTTTCTTGTGATAGTTGTTATGAGACTTAAAATGTACTGAATATGAATATTATTTTGACACTTTAGAGCTGGTTAGTTGCTTACCCCTTGAGTCTAAAAAGATGAATTGCATATATGTGGTTGCTTATTATTCTGCTCGTGCTTACCGCTATATCCTTCACTGAGTCCCGGGCCAGGGTACGTTTTCGTGCGCACATTTACTATATTAATCACCGAGCCCCTCACTAGAGGGCCGGGACACGTTATATATATATATGATGATGATATGATGATATGATGATATGATGATATGGAGATGATGGTGGCCAGGAGGGCATATTCCTTATTACCGAGTCCCTCAGGAAAGGGCCGGGACACGTCTATGCTTATGTTATGATTTTATGATTTTAAATTACCGAGTCCCTCATTAAAGGGTCGGGACATGTTATATATGTTATATACAGAATGATTATGCAGCTTTGATTACAAAACTCTATAATGACAATGATATGAGAATGATACAGATGAAATATGTTCAAAGGCAAGTTTTATGAAATTCTGTTGTTGCATTGTGTCCTATATACTGTGTCTCAATATAAGTCTATTAATGTGTTTCAAGCTTTACATGCTTAGTACACATTCCGTACTGACCCCCTTTCTTCGGGGGGCTGCGTTCATGCCCGCAGGTACAGACGCTCGTTTCGGAGATCCGCCAGCTTAGGACATCATTCAGCTATTTTGGACTGCTCCTTTGTTCCGGAGCTAGCTTGTGGTATAACTCCCTTATGTTGTATTCGTATGTGCTTATTTGGGTACGGCGGGGCCCTGTCCCGCCCCATAATACGGTCATTACTCTTAGAGGTCTGTGGACACCGGTGTGGGTCTGTTTGTAGTGGTTGATGCGTTTTATGTCTATGACTTATGTTTGGGGCGTACCCATTCGTAATGGCAGCCTTGTCGGCTTGCATATATATATATATGTTTGGTATTTTGTATATCGTGGCAGCCTTGTCGGCTTGCGTAGGAATATTTATATATGTTGTTGTTTAAAAAGTGCAACTCCTCAGGAGACAGGTGCCTAAGACATACACAACTTTGACAGATTTAAAAATAACTCCCTACCTTTTTATATACAAAGGAGATCGTGACATGCTAAATGTAAATGACTATAGTTAACAGATAATATGAGTGTCCAACTCGGGCACGAGTCACGGCCTACGGGGTTGGGTCGTGACAAAAGTGGTATCAGAGCGGTTAAATCCTCGGAGTGTCCACAGACTGTGTCTAGTAGAGTCTTGTTTATCGATGTGTTGTGCACCACGTTTATAAACAGGAAGCTACAGGACATTTAGGATGTCATCTTTTCTTCTCATTCTAGATCGTGCGATAGAGCTGTATTATCAGGATAAATCTTTCTCTAACAGATTGCTATGTTTACAGCGATGCCTCCAAAGAAGGCGACTGCCGCCTAGAAGGGCAAAGCGGTAGTTGGGGAGACCAGTGGGACCCGGAGGGTCACTAGAGCTTATTCCTAATATGTGTCTGGGATTAGGATTCAGTCAGCGAGCTCCGCTACACCATCACTATCAGAGGAGCCTAGGGCAGCAGCAACTGCAGGTCAGGAGACAGATTTACCACCAGCTTCTGCGGCTCCAGCACCCGAGCCTCCAGTTCCCCAGCCAGGGGCAGAGGATAGGGCTATGCGTGAAGCAGTACAGTTATTGACTAGGTTGGTATCGGGACAGGCTCGCAGACGCGGGTTAGGAGGTGATTATGCGGATAGACACGATAGTTTGAGGGTCCGTGATTTTATGACTTGTAATCCCCAGAGTTCTATGGGTCAAAGCCCGCAGAGGATCCACAGGAGTTTATTCGACAGATACTGCGTACGTTGCGGGTAACTAAATCTTCCGAGACTGAGTCGGTCGAATTGGCTTCATATCGGTTGCGGGATGTGGCAGTTAATTGGTATGAGTCCTGGGAGTTGTCCAGGGGTGAAGATGCTCCACCAGCGGTATGGGACGAGTTCGTAGAAGCTTTTCTGGGTCATTTCCTACCTCCAGAGACGAGGCGAGCCAGAGTTGACAGATTTATACACCTGAGGCAGAATGGTAGAAGTGTTCGAGATTATAGCATCGAGTTTGATTCGCTGGCTAGGTACGCGCCCGCTATGGTAGCTGACATGGCAGATAGGGTGCATCGTTATGTAATGGGGTTGGATAATTATTTGATTGATAGCTGCATGACAATGGCTTCTCAGCCCGGTATAAATATCGCTCGAGTGCAGGCATATGCACAGGGAGTTGAGGGTCGACAGAGAGGGCGTCGGTTTGATAGGGAGCAGGACAGGGGTCAGCATAAGAGAGCTAGATCAGCTGGGTATCCTTCTGGTGACTTTCGGGGCGGACAGCCCCAACAGCAGTATAGTCGATATCCCTCCCAGCGGGCACGGAGTGCACCTTCACGATTTACTGGTAGGAGGTTTGATAGCACGGGGTATTCGGGAGATGGTCAAAGCTCCATGACTTCAGGGTTCCAGACGCACAGGAATTCAGGCTAGATGAGACCACCTGTACCTCCATGTCCTCGATGTGGCAGACGCCATCCAGGGGAATGTCGTCTTATTACTGGTGCTTGTTTTTCTTGCGGCCGACAGGGCCATACTATGAGGGAGTGTCGATTTGGGGGTGGTGCAGGTGGGCCAACTCAGCCTACGGGATCAGTTGCGGGTTCTTCGTCTTCAGTTGCCATGCGCCCTATGGGGCAAGGTATTTTGACACCAGCAGGCCGTGGCAGAGGTCGTGGAGGGGTTTCCAGTTCTGGCGGTCCTTCCAACCGCTTATATGCTTTAGCCAACAGACAGGATCAGGAAGCGTCGCCAAATGTGGTCACAGGTATATTATCGATTTTATCCCGAGATGTATATGCATTGATAGACCCAGGCTCCACATTATCATATATTTCCCCTTTCGTTGCTAGTAAAATTGGGATAAAATCTGAATCTATAGAACCATTTGAGGTAGCTACACCAGTAGGGGATTTTGTTTTAGCGGAGCTAGTATATAAAGATTGTTCGGTAGTCATATGTAATCGCTGTACCAAGGCAGATCTGATAGAGCTAGATATGACTGAGTTCGATGTTATTATGGGGATGGATTGGTTGGCTTCCTTCTATGCTAACGTTGATTGCAGAGGAAAAGTAGTTCGGTTTCAGTTCCCAGGGGAACCAATTATAGAATGGAGGGGGAATACAGCATCGCCGAGGGGTAAGTTTATTTCATACCTCAAGGCAAGGAAGATGGTTAGAAAGGGCTATATTTATCACCTGGTTCGTGTGCATGACTTGAAACCAGAAACACCGACTCTACAATCTGTCCCGGTGGTTAATGAATTTCCAGGTGTATTCCCAGATGAACTTCCAGGCCTTCCTCCTGAACGTGAGATAGAGTTCACTATAGATGTATTGCCAGATACTCGGCCTATATCTATTTCTCCTTACAGAATGGCACCTGCAGAATTGAAAGAATTGAAGGAGCAACTGAGAGATTTGCTAGAAAAGGGATTTATCAGGCCCAGTACATCACCTTGGGGCACACCGGTATTATTTGTACGAAATAAAGATGGGTCACTGCGGATGTGCATTGACTATAGGCAGCTGAACAAAGTCACAATAAAGAACAGATATCCCCTCCCCAGGATTGATGATTTATTTGATCAGTTGCAGGGTGCTAAATGCTTCTCAAAGATAGACTTGCGGTCAGGATATCACCAGGTGCGGGTAAGGGAGGCAGATATTCCGAAGACTGCATTCAGAACCCGATACGGACATTACGAGTTTAGAGTGATGTCTTTTGGGCTGACCAATGCTCCAGCAGTGTTCATGGACTTGATGAACAGGGTGTTTAAGCCATTCCTTGACTTGTTCGTGATTGTATTCATTGATGATATTCTGGTCTATTCACGATCGGAAGAAGAGCATGCAGAGCACTTGAGGACAGTACTCAGGGTACTCCAGCTCCAGAAGTTATATGCTAAGTTCTCTAAATGTGAATTCTGGTTGACTTCTGTAGCATTTCTGGGGCATATTGTTGGAGCAGATGGTATTCGGGTAGACTCGCAAAAAATCGAGGCGGTCAAAACCTGGCCTAGACCTACGACGCCTACTGAGGTACGTAGTTTTCTGGGGCTTGCGGGGTATTACAGGAGATTTGTAGAAAAGTTTTCCTCTATTTCAGCACCTTTAACAAGGCTAACACAGAAGGCAGCTAAATTCCAGTGGACCGATGCTTGTGAACGGAGTTTCCAAGTATTGAAAGATAAGTTGACTACAGCTCCAGTTCTAACTCTTCCTGAAGGGCCAGATGGCTATGTTGTTTATTGTGATGCTTCTGGTGTTTGGGTTGGGTTGCGTGTTGATGCAGCACGGCAGAGTTATAGCCTATGCCTCCCGACAACTCAGGAAACATGAGAGAAATTATCCTACACATGACCTGGAGTTGGCAGCAGTGATACATGCTTTGAAGATATGGAGACATTATCTGTATGGCGTGCATGTTGATATTTATACAGATCATAAAAGTCTCCAGTATATCTTTAAGCAGAAGGAGCTGAATTTGCGACAGATGAGATGGTTAGAGTTGCTGAAAGATTATGATGTCGATATTCTATATCACCCAGGAAAGGCTAATGTTGTAGCAGATGCACTCAGCCGTAAATCTATGGCTAGTTTGGCAGGCGTGCAGCCAGGAAAGAAAGAGATAGTCCGTGAGATTCATCAGCTAGCTAGTCTTGGAGTTCGCTTGGCTGATTCTGATAATGGTAGCATTGTTGTGCGAGGTGTTGCTGAGTCCTCTATTGTAGAAGAGGTAAAGAGGCGTCAATATGAGGATCCTGTTCTGGTACATTATAGAGATACAACACTTCAGAAGGATGAGACCCCATTTAAGATGTCAGCTGACGGAGTACTACGATACAGAAGCAGATTATGTGTACCTGAGGTTGCAGGGTTACGGCAACAGGTAATGGGGGAAGCACACTGTGCTCGTTATTCTATTCACCCAGGATCGACAAAAATGTATCATGATCTTAGATGTTTGTACTGGTGGGATGGTATGAAAAAGGATATAGCAGAATTTGTGGCCCAGTGTCCGAATTGTCAGCAGGTCAAGACAGAGCACCAGAAGCCCGGAGGGCTATTGCAGGAGATGGAAATTCCAACATGGAAATGGGAGGTAATTAATATGGATTTCGTCACGGGTTTCCCTCGCACTCCACGGAAGTATGACTCTGTCTGGGTTATTGTTGATAGATTGACAAAATCAGCCCACTTTCTTCTAGTCAGGACTACGTACTCAGCTGAGGATTATGCCCGATTGTATCTTAAGGAGATAGTGAGACTTCATGGAGTTCCCACCGCTATTATCTCAGATAGAGGGGCCCAGTTTACAGCTAACTTCTGGAGATCCTTCCAGGAGGGATTGGGGACGCAAGTGAGTCTCAGCACTGCATTTCATCCTCAGACTGATGGGCAGGCCGAGCGTACCATCCAGACGCTACAAGATATGTTGAGGGCCTGTGTTATTGATTTCAAGGGCAGCTGGGAGGATCACTTGCCGCTTATCGAGTTTGCTTATAATAACAGTTACCACTCTAGCATTCAGATGGCGCCGTACGAAGCCCTGTATGGCAGGAAATGCAGATCCCCTATAGGCTGGTTTGATGTTGGCGAGGCTAAGCTGATAGGCCCAGATATGGTTCAGCAGGCTGTCGATAAGGTGAAACTTATTCAGGAAAGATTACTGGCCGCCCGGAGTCGACAGAAGGCATATGCAGATAATCGACGCCGACACTTGGAATTTTAGGTTGGCGATTGGGTGTTCTTGAAGGTGTCACCCATGAAGGGTGTTATGAGGTTCGGCAAGAAAGGGAAGCTGAGCCCGAGATACGTTGGACCTTATCAAGTTATCCGTAAGGTAGGCCAAGTTGCTTACGAGTTAGACCTACCAGCGGACTTAGCAGCAGTACATCCGGTCTTCCATATGTCAATGCTTCGCAAGTATATAGGCGATCCTTCTAGGGTGTTCCCTACAAATGATATTCAGGTAACAGAGGAGCTATCGTACGAAGAACAGCCTATTGCCATACTTGATCGACAAATCAGGAGGTTACGAACAAAAGATGTGGCGTCGGTTAAAGTGTTGTGGCGGAACAATAATAGGGAGGAGATGACTTGGGAGGTTGAGGAGGAAATGATAAAGAAATATCCTCACTTGTTTTCCACACCTACAGGTAATTTAAACTCCTTTACTTGATTGTGTTAATTGTCTGCTCGATTTATATGTTAGCGATAAGGAAGACCCTTCCCAAAACCCTTATAGAACTTAACGGGATAAAAATTGACATTCGAGGATGAATGTTCTAAAGGGGGGGAGGATATTATATCCCATATTTTCATACGATGAGACGTTTTAAAATAAACGCGACAAGTTAAAGACAAGACTATCTTAAGATACGAAGTAGAGATTTTAACTTCCGGTTTCGTTTCGAGTCACAAATTATCCACAATTTTCGTGTGTCATTAACTATTAATGAAAAATTGGGATTAAACTAACCATAATTGGATTAATAAGTGGGATTGGAAAGACCAAAAGTCAGTCCACTTTTAGACCATGTTTGGCCGTGCCTTTCAATGTTGTGGTCAAGGAATCTTGACCCAATTTAGTGTGATCCACATGTCCAAGTCAAGGAGGGGGACATATAGACACAAAAATCTGATTCACTCCACTTTAGCAATTCATTTCAACACTTTCAAGTTTAACATACTTAGTGAGAGAAAGGGAAACTCTCGGCTAGAGCTAGCCGAGAGTGGTGAGTGAATATCAACCCAGAAATTTCAGTTTTCTCCTTTAAATTTACTCCTCATCTAGTGTATAATAAGTTGTAGTAGTTGTTGAAAAGAAACAAGAAAGTGAAGCACCCAAATAGAGTGAAGTTTCGGCCAAGGTGAAGAACAAGATTGAAAGGTAAGAATGTTTGTTGTTCTTGTGTTGCATGATGATTTGAATGTATAGTTCATGCATGTTGTTGTTGGATTTTGGTTGTAGTTGAAGTAGAGAGTGAGCCGTGAGTGAGGTGAAGTCATGGTTGATTTCATTTTGCATGTATTGTTGATGAATTGAATATGTATCAACATAGGTATATGAACAAAGATTGTAGAAGTTTGGTTGTGATGTTGCATGTTGGATATTGGACTGTTTTTGCTTGAATTTAAAATAAGCCATGTATTGAAGATTCTAATGAAGTCATGCTTAATCTTGTTGAACATGTATTGGAAACGGATTGAATGCATTGTAGTTGGATAAACGGATAAAAATCATGAAATGGTGGAAGGGTGTTGTAGCCGTGTAGTAGAGACTGTTTTGGGGAGAATTAGGGACTGTTTTGGGTCACATTTGGATTGTTGTTGTTATGGACATTGTGGTGTATTGTATGCATGTTGAATATGTGAATTGAGGTGTTAAAGAAATGAATTATGTTGAGGTGTAAAGGCAGTCCAAAACCGTGGACAGTTTTTGAGGTTAGAAGTAAATTTGTGTGTGTTGAATGTTGATTCTTGTTGCAAACGTTTAGTGAATGTAAAGTGCCATGATTTAAGTTAAAACTGAAATGATTGTGGGCTGTTGTAAGAGTGAAAATGATGCTAAAACAGTTCCGAGAATCATGAAAGTAATATCATTAAACGTGTTGTTGTTGTTGCAAGTTAAAACTGGAAATTTGCTAAGTAAGAATGGAAATGCTATGTGTGTTGATTAGCCGTGTGAATGAAACAGTTTTGGATGGCGTATGGACTGCCCAAGTTCCCTAAGTCATGTTTAAACAAGTCTTGATTAATATATGAAAGAACGACTAGCAATGTTAGCTTGTAACGCTAGTTGATTCGAATGCGAACGAAACGTCGTTTAAATGTTAGAAAGGGATTGTGAGTGTCAAAATGCGTATTGAATTCCCTTGTAGACTAATTGCAGTTCTTCACATCTTGATATAGGATAAGTGTTTTTGGGCAGCAAGTACAAGTTAGAATACAACTAAACGCAAAAGGTATGTAAAGCCTATTCCTTCTTTCTTTTCGCATGTCCTAGACGTAAGTATGAAACGATATGAACCTTGGGGTAAATTCTATTCTCTAGCTCCATGCATGACTTATGAATCTATATTTCATTAATGCTATTGTCACGTACCTACAATATGAATGACTAATGAATAATGTATGAAAGTTCCTATTCTTAAAGAATTGCACAACTAGAGACATACTTGACTTTCAAAAGCTACACCTTATTAAAGTGATACATGTACATGAAATCTGAAACGTTTCTTGTGATAGTTGTTATGAGACTTAAAATGGACTGAATATGAATATTATTTTGACACTTTAGAGCTGGTTAGTTGCTTACCCCTTGAGTCTAAAAAGATGAATTGCATATATGTGGTTGCTTATTATTCTGCTCGTGCTTACCGCTATATCCTTCACTGAGTCCCGGGCCAGGGTACGTTTTCGTGCGCACATTTACTATATTAATCACCGAGCCCCTCACTAGAGGGCCGGGACACGTTATATATATATATGATGATGATATGATGATATGATGATGTGATGATATGATGATATGATGATATGGAGATGATGGTGGCCAGGAGGGCATATTCCTTATTACCGAGTCCCTCAGGAAAGGGCCGGGACACGTCTATGTTTATGTTATGATGTTATGATTTTAAATTACCGAGTCCCTCATTAAAGGTCCGGGACATGTTATATATGTTATATACAGAATGATTATGCAGCTTTGATTACAAAACTCTATAATGACAATGATATGAGAATGATACAAATGAAATATGTTCAAAGGCAAGTTTTATGAAATTCTGTTGTTGCATTGTGTCCTATATACTGTGTCTCAATATAAGTCTATTAATGTGTTTCAAGCTTTACATGCTTAGTACACATTCCGTACTGACCCCCTTTCTTCGGGGGGCTGCGTTCATGCCCGCAGGTACAGACGCTCGTTTCGGAGATCCGCCAGCTTAGGACATCATTCAGCTATTTTGGACTGCTCCTTTGTTCCGGAGCTAGCTTGTGGTATAACTCCCTTATGTTGTATTCGTATGTGCTTATTTGGGTACGGCGGGGCCCTGTCCCGCCCCATAATACGGTCATTACTCTTAGAGGTCTGTGGACACCGGTGTGGGTCTGTTTGTAGTGGTTGATGCGTTTTATGTCTATGACTTATGTTTGGGGCGTACCCATTCGTAATGGCAGCCTTGTCGGCTTGCATATATATATATATGTTTGGTATTTTGTATATCGTGGCAGCCTTGTCGGCTTGCGTAGGAATATTTATATATGTTGTTGTTTAAAAAGTGCAACTCCTCAGGAGACAGGTGCCTAAGACATACACAACTTTGACAGATTTAAAAATAACTCCCTACCTTTTTATATACAAAGGAGATCGTGACATGCTAATTGTAAATGACTATAGTTAACAGATAATATAAGTGTCCAACTCGGGCACGAGTCATGGCCTACGGGGTTGGGTTGTGACATTCTCAATTAAAAAAAAATCGCAAAGTAAAGTTTCGTGATAAAGGTAGGCCCATTCGGGCTAAAGTTAAACCTAAGGTAGAGTTTTGAAAGGTAAATTTTTGCACCTTAACTCTATTTTGTGATTTTTTTTTTATTGAGTAGGAGTTCAAATTCAGAATATTGATATTAAGTGAAAGCAAAAAAATTATGACCACCAATTTGAGGGACAAAAATGAAAGACCATTGCTTTCGAAGGTCATCCGCACAAAAATTTGATTGGGAGCCTTGAGGCCGTGACATAGAGGGCAGAAATTCCTACTCCAAAGGCCTAGTAACTGTTAAACTCCACCCAACCCTCAACAGGAAGAGAATGAGCAGAGGTAAGAAGACTGAATCGGAGGAGGTGGAAGAGCTGCTCCGTGCGGCAGAGGATGACGTGTCCCTTAAGCTGAGTCTTAATTCCCATATGGCTCGTGGTTCTTCCACCCAATTCATCGACCCACAACTCGATCAACGTTTCCAAGCTCTCAGATCCAAGAAAACTCCCAAAAAAACCCCTATTTCCCAACAGGGTTTAGGTTTAGTCAAACAACCACCTTCAGCCTCTACATCAACGGACTCAGATGACTTGTTTACCAGATTTGCAGCACTCAAAAGCTCCCTTCCCACTTATTCTTCGGCTTCATCATCAGCGGTGGAGAAAGAAGAGGATGATGATGATGAAGTTGAGAAGGTGATAAAGTGGGCAATTGATGCTGCTAGACTTGACCCTTCACCTCCCTCCGAGACTGATGATGATGATGATGATGATGATGAGAGCAGCACTGATGTGGAGGAGGATGAAAATAGTGAGGATGATTCTAAACGTCGGCAAAGAAAAGCTAAGCGCAAATGATTTATGACTCTGTGTTTTAACCTGCTTGACTCGTATATTTGATAGAAAGTTTTTTGTGTTTCCTTGTATCTATGCATTAAAAGTTCTCGCTTTTCTTCTAACTGGTGACATTGTAAATTGTCAAAAATGTTTTTTTTTTTTTGTGAATTGATATCTTGCCTTAGAAAATTAGGCATTTTCAATGTAAGTTCAAGTTGAGTTGATTGTGGAAAGTAAAGGTGCACTACTACTATATTGTGCTTGTTAAAAATGAAAGAAAATGGGAATGTAAAAGAAGAATAAGTAATTAAATCAAGTGATGGAGGGAGGACCTTGGAAAGAAATCCTTCTTCTTAATTGTATCTAGATTCACATTTGATGAATCAATAACGTTCTTCCATCTGTAGCGACCCCAAGATAAGAAAAATAATTTGTCAGTGAAAATGACAAGTTAACTTCACTATAAGTAGCATGTGTTATAGCCTATGATAAAATGGACTGTCTACAGGGAAGATTAGTTTCTTCTATTTTCTCAACTTCCTTCACAATTAACATAAATTCGGGGTACATATTCTCCCTCTTCCAACTTGACTTCTTCATTTTTTTAATTACCGTGGTGTTAGGGGCCAGCTTGCGCACAACTCTATCAACCAAGGCTTCGATAGATGAGAAGAAATCGTCTAGTGGTTCTCTGCTGGGATTTTATCCTGGCCAGTGTTTAGGAAAGCGAGCGCTGACGCGAAGCGAAGTGGGGGTCTGGCGCTTCAGTGGCCTGAAGCGAGGGAGGTCCAATAATGCGGGCGGTTCATGCCCTGAAGCAAGAGGCGAACAGAAGCGAAGCAGTAGGAAGCATGTTTTTTTTTTATAAACAGGACTCTTGTTAGAAGAAAAAGAGTCTGACTTAGGATTCACCTTTTTCTAGGTACGTCTTCTTCTTCTCCTCCTTTTCTACTCTTCGTCGCCCACTGCTGGGGAGGGGCTGGAATTTTTTTTTTCAATTCTTGCTCGCATCACTAGCGTTGCACGACTGTTTCCTTTGTTTCGTTGGACTGTTTTCCGGAGTTTCCTTTGTTGTTTTTCTTTCTGGGCTGATCTGATTTCTCTGTCTTTCTTATTTTTTTCTGTAAGGGCTGGTCTGGACTGTTTTCTGGAGTTTAATTAATTGATTTTTTTCATTTTAGTTCATTAATTTAATTGTGCAAGGTTTATTTTGGTCTTTTTTAGAAAATTGCGCTTGCTTTGTTTAAAGCGTGAAGCGGTGCCTCTTCACTTTTTTCCGCTTCACGCTTACACTGAACCTGACGACCTTATGATTCTCTCATTGACCACTAGATCACAACCCTGGGT